>NW_020664447.1:53141107-53145176 GCF_002925995.2 Terrapene triunguis
CCCCCCCCCCCCCCCCCCCCCCCCCCCCCCCCCCCCCCCCCAGAATAATAGCCAATTCTGCAAGATCTTAAGCAGCCTCCATGGCACTATTACAGAATGTTTCAGTTGCTGAAATTTGCAAAACAGCAACCTGGGCATCACTTCACACTTTTTTCCAAACAATACACCCTGGTACACACATGTAGATCAGACACTGCTGTTGGTATGAAGTCCTTTCTTTAGTGTTGGATCCAGTTCCAAAGCCCCCTCTTCCTTTAGTGGATAATCCTCAGAAGTCACCTGAAGTCGAGCACCCATTAGGACGCTACTCAAAGGAGGAGAGGTTATTCACTTCATGCAATTACTGGAGTTCTTAGAGATGTGTGTCCCGATGGGTGTTCAATTACGCACCCCCCTTCCCTTCTGTTTCAGCATTTCGTCTTGTGGGACTGCATGGTAGGGAGGATCGTTCACCCACACAGCTACGTATATCCTCAGTGTAAGCCATGAGTATGTTTGGAGCTTGTGCATGGGCCAAATGGGCACTGCTACTGAAAATCTTTGATCAAAGGCACATGAGGTGTATGCACACCTGAAATGGAGCACCCATAGGGATACACATCTTGAAGAACTCCAGGGTATGTCTACACTACGAAATTAGGTCGAATTTATAGAAGCCGGTTTTATAGATATCGGTTTTATACAGTCGATTGTGTGTGTCCCCACATAAAATGCTCTAAGTGCATAAAGCTGGCGGACTGTGTCCACAGTACCGAGGCTAGCGTCAACTTCCGGAGCGTTGCACTGTGGGTAGCTATCCCACAGTTGCCGCAGTCTCCGCCGCCCATTGGAATTCTGGGTTGAGATCCCAATGCCTGATGATGCAAAACAGTGTCGCGGGGAGTTCTGGGTACATGCCGTCAGGCCCCTCCCCCTCCGTCAAAGCAACAGCAGACAATGGATTCGCGCCTTTTTACCTGGGTTACCTGTGCAGACAGCATACCACGGCAAGCATGGAGCCCGCTCAGGTCACCATCACCATATGTCATCTGGGTGCCGGCAGACGTGGTACTGCATTGCTACACAGCAGCAGCTAATTGCCTTTTGGCAGTAGACGGTGCAGTATGACTGGTAGCCTTCATCGGCTATCTGGGTGCTGGCAGACGTGGGGCTGCATTGCTACACAGCAGCAGCCCCTTGCCTTTTGGCAGTAGATGGTGTATTACGACTGGTATCCGTCGTCGTCATACTCCAGTTCAATCAGAGGCACCTAGGCAGACATGCTTTGTCTCCTGGAGACTCAGTCCTGCCGGCAGTCCTATTGAACCGTCTTGACGATGATGGCTAGCAGTCATAGTACAGTATCTTCTGCCAAGCACCCAGAAGATGCCGAGGACTATCAGTCATGCTGCACCGTCTGCTGCCAGCTTAAGATGTAAAAAATAGATGTATTCATTTGCTTCCCCCTCTCTCCGTGAAATCAGCGGCCTGCTAAACTCAGGGTTTTGAATTCAATCTTTGGGGGGGCCATTCTGTGTGACAGTTGTTTGTGTTTCTCCCTGATGCACAGCCACCTTTGTTGATTTTAATTCCCTGTACCTGTACGCCATGTCGTCACTCGCCCCTCCCTCCCTCCATCAGATACTAGTTTCACGCCTTTTTTCAGACCAGACGCCATAGCACTGGGATCATGGAGCCCGCTCAGATCACCGCGGCAATTATGAGCACTATGAACTCCACGTGCGTTGTCCTGGAGTATATGCAGAGCCAGGACATGCCAAAGCAAAACCAGGACCAGCTGAGGAGGCGATTGCAGTGCGGCGACGAGATTGATGAGGAAATTGACATGGACATAAACCTTTCACAAAGTACAGGCCCCAGCAATGTGCAAATCATGGTGTTACTGGGGCAGGTTCATGCCGTGGAATGCCAATTCTGGGCCCGGGAAACAAGCACAGACTGGTGGGACCGCATAGTGCTGCAGGTGTGGGACGATTCCTAGTGGCTGCAAAACTTTCGCATGCATAAGGGCACTTTCATGGAACTTTGTGACTTGCTTTCCCTTGCCCTGAAGCGCCAGAATACCAGGATGAGAGCAGCCCTCACAGTTGAGAAGCGAGTGGCGATAGCCCTGTGGAAGCTTGCAACGCCAGACAGCTACTGGTCAGTCGGGAATCAATTTGGAGTGGGCAAATCTACTGTGGGGGCTGCTGTGATCCAAGTTGCCAGGGCAATCAAAGACCTGGTGATATCAAGGGTAGTGACTCTGGGAAACGTGCAGGCCATAGTGGATGGCTTTGCTTCAATGGGATTCCCAAACTGTGGTGGGGCGATAGACGGAACCCATATCCCTATCTTGTCACCGGAGCACCAAGCTACCGAGTACATAAACCGCAAGGGGTACTTTTCAATGCTGCTGCAAGCCCTGGTGGATCACAAGGGACGTTTCACCAACATCAACGTGGGATGGCTGGGAAAGGTACATGATGCTCGCGTCTTCAGGCACTCTGTTCTGTTTCGAAAGCTGGAGGAAGGGACTTTCTTCCCGGACCAGAAAATAACCGTTGGGGATGTTGAAATGCCTATCGTGATCCTTGGGGATCCAGCCTACCCCTTAATGCCATGGCTCATGAAGCCGTACACAGGCAGCCTGGACAGTAGTCAGGACCTGTTCAACTATAGGCTGAGCAAGTGCCAAATGGTGGTGGAATGTGCATTTGGATGTTTAAAAGCGCGCTGGCGCAGCTTACTGACTCGCTCAGACCTCAGCGAAAAGAATATCCCCATTGTTATTGCTGCTTGCTGTGCGCTCCACAATATCTGTGAGAGTAAAGGGGAGACATTTATGGCGGGGTGGGAGGCTGAGGCAAATCGCCTGGCCGCTGAATACACGCAGCCAGACACCAGGGCGGTTAGAAGAGTGCAGCAGGGTGCGGTGCGCATCAGAGAAGCTTTGAAAACGAGTTTTGTGACTGGCCAGGCTACGGTGTGTAACTTCTGTTTGTTTCTCCTTGATGAACCCTCCGCCCCCCCCCCCCACCTGGTTCACTCAACTTCCCTGTAAACCAACCACACCACCCTCCTCTCCCCCCTTCGAGCACCGCTTGCAGAGGCAATAAAGTCCTTGTTACTTTACATTCATGCAATCTTTATTAATTCATCACACAACTAGGGGGATAATTGCCAAGGTAGCCCGGGAGGGGTGGGGAAGGAGGGAAGGAAAAGGACACACTGCAGTTTAAAACTTTAAAACTTTAGCACTTATTGAAGGCCAGCCTTCCCATGCTCGGGCAATCATCTGGGGTGGAGTGACTGGGTGGCCGGAGGCCCCCCCCCACCGTGTTCTTGGGCGTCTGGGTGAGGAGGCAATGGGACTTGGGGAGGAGGGCTGTTGGTTACACAGGGGCTGTAGCGGCAGTCTCTGCTCCTGCTGCCTTTCCTGCAGCTCAACGATACGCTGGAGCATATCAGTTTGATGCTCCAGCAGCCGGAGCATCGACTCTTGCCTTCTGTCTACAAGCTGACGCCACCTATCATTTTCAGCCCGCAATTCAGCCCGCCACCTCTCCTCTCGTTCATATTGTGCTTTTCTGTGGTCAATCATTGACTGCCTCCACGCATTCTGCTGTGCTCTTTCAGCGTGGGAGGACATCTGGAGCTCCGAGAACATATCATCCCGAGTCCGCCGTTTTCTCCTTCTAATCTTCGCTAGCCTCTGCGAAGGAGAAACATTTGCAGCTGGTGGAGGAGAAGGGAGAGGTAGTTAAGAAAAGACACATTTTAGAGAACAATGGGTACACTCTTTCACGTTAAATTTTGCTGTTCATATTACACAGCACATGTGCTTTCGTTACAAGGTCACATTTTTCCTCTTATATCGAGGGCCTGCCGGTTTGGTGTGAGAGATCACTCACGCAATGCCAGGCAACAGATTTCGGCTTGCAGGCAGCCATGGTAAGCCACAGTCTTTTGGCTTTTTTAACCTTCTTAATGTGGGAATGGTTTCAAACAGTAGCGCCCTCATTTCCCATACCAAGCACCCCTTGGGTTGGCCATTTAAAATGGGTTTGCAATGTAAAAGGAGGGGCTG
>NW_020664447.1:53150176-53265894 GCF_002925995.2 Terrapene triunguis
AATTACGCACCCCCCTTCCCTTCTGTTTCAGCATTTCGTCTTGTGGGACTGCATGGTAGGGAGGATCGTTCACCCACACAGCTACGTATATCCTCAGTGTAAGCCATGAGTATGTTTGGAGCTTGTGCATGGGCCAAATGGGCACTGCTACTGAAAATCTTTGATCAAAGGCACATGAGGTGTATGCACACCTGAAATGGAGCACCCATAGGGATACACATCTTGAAGAACTCCAGGGTATGTCTACACTACGAAATTAGGTCGAATTTATAGAAGCCGGTTTTATAGATATCGGTTTTATACAGTCGATTGTGTGTGTCCCCACATAAAATGCTCTAAGTGCATAAAGCTGGCGGACTGTGTCCACAGTACCAAGGCTAGCGTCAACTTCCGGAGCGTTGCACTGTGGGTAGCTATCCCACAGTTGCCGCAGTCTCCGCCGCCCATTGGAATTCTGGGTTGAGATCCCAATGCCTGATGATGCAAAACAGTGTCGCGGGGGGTTCTGGGTACATGCCGTCAGGCCCCTCCCCCTCCGTCAAAGCAACAGCAGACAATGGATTCGTGCCTTTTTACCTGGGTTACCTGTGCAGACAGCATACCACGGCAAGCATGGAGCCCGCTCAGGTCACCATCACCATATGTCATCTGGGTGCCGGCAGACGTGGTACTGCATTGCTACACAGCAGCAGCTAATTGCCTTTTGGCAGTAGACGGTGCAGTATGACTGGTAGTTTTCATCGGCTATCTGGGTGCTGGCAGACGTGGGGCTGCATTGCTACACAGCAGCAGCCCCTTGCCTTTTGGCAGTAGATGGTGTATTACGACTGGTATCCGTCGTCGTCATACTCCAGTTCAATCAGAGGCACCTAGGCAGACATGCTTTGTCTCCTGGAGACTCAGTCCTGCCGGCAGTCCTATTGAACCGTCTTGACGATGATGGCTAGCAGTCATAGTACAGTATCTTCTGCCAAGCACCCAGAAGATGCCGAGGACTATCAGTCATGCTGCACCGTCTGCTGCCAGCTTAAGATGTAAAAAATAGATGTATTCATTTGCTTTCCCCCTCTCTCCGTGAAATCAGCGGCCTGCTAAACCCAGGGTTTTGAATTCAATCTTTGGGGGGGCCATTCTGTGTGACAGTTGTTTGTGTTTCTCCCTGATGCACAGCCACCTTTGTTGATTTTAATTCCCTGTACCTGTACGCCATGTCGTCACTCGCCCCTCCCTCCCTCCATCAGATACTAGTTTCACGCCTTTTTTCAGACCAGACGCCATAGCACTGGGATCATGGAGCCCGCTCAGATCACCGCGGCAATTATGAGCACTATGAACACCACGTGCGTTGTCCTGGAGTATATGCAGAGCCAGGACATGCCAAAGCAAAACCAGGACCAGCCGAGGAGGCGATTGCAGTGCGGCGACGAGATTGATGAGGAAATTGACATGGACATAAACCTTTCACAAAGTACAGGCCCCAGCAATGTGCAAATCATGGTGTTACTGGGGCAGGTTCATGCCGTGGAATGCCGATTCTGGGCCCGGGAAACAAGCACAGACTGGTGGGACCGCATAGTGCTGCAGGTGTGGGACGATTCCCAGTGGCTGCAAAACTTTCGCATGCATAAGGGCACTTTCATGGAACTTTGTGACTTGCTTTCCCCTGCCCTGAAGCGCCAGAATACCAGGATGAGAGCAGCCCTCACAGTTGAGAAGCGAGTGGCGATAGCCCTGTGGAAGCTTGCAACGCCAGACAGCTACTGGTCAGTCGGGAATCAATTTGGAGTGGGCAAATCTTCTGTGGGGGCTGCTGTGATCCAAGTTGCCAGGGCAATCAAAGACCTGGTGATATCAAGGGTAGTGACTCTGGGAAACGTGCAGGCCATAGTGGATGGCTTTGCTTCAATGGGATTCCCAAACTGTGGTGGGGCGATAGACGGAACCCATATCCCTATCTTGTCACCGGAGCACCAAGCTACCGAGTACATAAACCGCAAGGGGTACTTTTCAATGCTGCTGCAAGCCCTGGTGGATCACAAGGGACGTTTCACCAACATCAACGTGGGATGGCTGGGAAAGGTACATGATGCTCGCGTCTTCAGGCACTCTGTTCTGTTTCGAAAGCTGGAGGAAGGGACTTTCTTCCCGGACCAGAAAATAACCGTTGGGGATGTTGAAATGCCTATCGTGATCCTTGGGGATCCAGCCTACCCCTTAATGCCATGGCTCATGAAGCCGTACACAGGCAGCCTGGACAGTAGTCAGGACCTGTTCAACTATAGGCTGAGCAAGTGCCAAATGGTGGTGGAATGTGCATTTGGATGTTTAAAAGCGCGCTGGCGCAGCTTACTGACTCGCTCAGACCTCAGCGAAAAGAATATCCCCATTGTTATTGCTGCTTGCTGTGCGCTCCACAATATCTGTGAGAGTAAAGGGGAGACATTTATGGCGGGGTGGGAGGCTGAGGCAAATCGCCTGGCCGCTGAATACATGCAGCCAGACACCAGGGCGGTTAGAAGAGTGCAGCAGGGCGCGGTGCGCATCAGAGAAGCTTTGAAAACGAGTTTTGTGACTGGCCAGGCTACGGTGTGAAACTTCTGTTTGTTTCTCCTTGATGAACCCTCCGCCCCCCCCCCACCCGGTTCACTCAACTTCCCTGTAAACCAACCTCACCACCCTCCTCTCCCCCCTTCGAGCACCGCTTGCAGAGGCAATAAAGTCCTTGTTACTTTACATTAATGCAATCTTTATTAATTCATCACACAACTAGGGGGATAATTGCCAAGGTAGCCCGGGAGGGGTGGGGAAGGAGGGAAGGAAAAGGACACACTGCAGTTTAAAACTTTAAAACTTTAGCACTTATTGAAGGCCAGCCTTCCCATGCTCGGGCAATCATCTGGGGTGGAGTGACTGGGTGGCCAGAGGCCCCCCCACCGTGTTCTTGGGCGTCTGGGTGAGGAGGCAATGGGACTTGGGGAGGAGGGCTGTTGGTTACACAGGGGCTGTAGCGGCAGTCTCTGCTCCTGCTGCCTTTCCTGCAGCTCAACGATACGCTGGAGCATATCAGTTTGATGCTCCAGCAGCCGGAGCATCGACTCTTGCCTTCTGTCTACAAGCTGACGCCACCTATCATTTTCAGCCCGCAATTCAGCCCGCCACCTCTCCTCTCGTTCATATTGTGCTTTTCTGTGGTCAATCATTGACTGCCTCCACGCATTCTGCTGTGCTCTTTCAGCGTGGGAGGACATCTGGAGCTCCGAGAACATATCATCCCTAGTCCGCCGTTTTCTCCTTCTAATCTTCGCTAGCCTCTGCGAAGGAGAAACATTTGCAGCTGGTGGAGGAGAAGGGAGAGGTAGTTAAGAAAAGACACATTTTAGAGAACAATGGGTACACTCTTTCACGTTAAATTTTGCTGTTCATATTACACAGCACATGTGCTTTCGTTACAAGGTCACATTTTTCCTCTTATATCGAGGGCCTGCCGGTTTGGTGTGAGAGATCACTCACGCAATGCCAGGCAACAGATTTCGGCTTGCAGGCAGCCATGGTAAGCCACAGTCTTTTGGCTTTTTTAACCTTCTTAATGTGGGAATGGTTTCAAACAGTAGCGCCCTCATTTCCCATACCAAGCACCCCTTGGGTTGGCCATTTAAAATGGGTTTGCAATGTAAAAGGAGGGGCTGCGGTTTCCGGGTTAACATGCAGCACAAACCCAACTAACCCCCCTCCCCCCCACACCCAATTCTCGCGGATGATCACTTCACCCCTCCCCCCCACCGCGTGGCTAACAACGGGGAACATTTCTGTTCAGCCGAGCAGGAACGGGCACCTCTGAATGTCCCCTTAATAAAATCGCCCCATTTCAACCAGGTGACCGTGAATGATATCACTCTCCTGAGGATAACAAAGAGCGATAAGGAATGGATGTTGGACCATATGCTGCCATGCTTTGTTATGCAATGATTCCAGACTACGTGCTACTGGCCTGGCGTGGTAAAGTGTCCTACCATGGCGGACGGGATAAGGCAGCCCTCCCCAGAAACCTTTTGCAAAGGCTTTGGGAGTACATGAAGGAGAGCTTTCTGGAGATGTCCCTGGAGGATTTCCGCTCCATCCCCATACATGTTAACAGACTTTTCCAGTAGCTGTACTGGCCGCGATTGGCAGGGCAAATTAATCAATCATTAAACACGCTTGCTTTTAAACCATGTGTAATATTTACAAAGGTACACTCACCAGAGGTCCTTTGTGTGCCCTCAGGGTCTGGGAGCACGCCTTGGGTGAGTTCGGGGGTTACTGGTTCCAGATCCAGGGTGATAAACGTATCCTGGCTGTTGGGGAAACCGGTTTCTCCGCTTCCTTGCTGTGAGATATCTTCATTGTCTTCATCCTCATCTTCCTCGTACCCCGAACCCGCTCCCTGTTGCGTGATTCTCCATTGATGGAGTCAAAGCACACGGTTAGGGTAGTGGTGGCTGCACCCCCTAGCATCGCATGCAGCGCCGCGCAGAAACGGCATGTTTGTGGCTCTGCCCCGGACCTTCCGTTTGCCTCTCTGGCTTTGTGGTAGGCTTGCCTTAGCTCCTTAATTTTCACGCGGCACTGCTGTGTGTCCCTGTTATGGCCTCTGTCCTTCATGGCCTTGGAGACCTTTTCTAATATTTTGCCATTTCGTTTACTGCTACGGAGTTCAGCTAGCACTGATTCATCTCCCCATATGGCGAGCGGATCCCGTACCTCCCGTTCGGTCCATGCTGGAGCTCTTTTGCGATCCTGGGACTCCATCACGGTTACCTGTGCTGATGAGCTCTGCGTGGTCACCTGTGCTCTCCACGCTGGGCAAACAAGAAATGAAATTCAAACGTTCGCGGGGCTTTTCCTGTCTACCTGGTCAGTGCATCTGAGTTGAGAGTGCTGTCCAGAGCGGTCACAATGAAGCACTGTGGGATAGCTCCCGGAGGCCAATAACGTCGAATTCCGTTCACACTACCCCAATTCCAACCCGCTAAGGCCGATTTTTATTGCTAATCCCCTCGTCAGAGGTGGAGTAAAGAAACCGGTTTAAAGGGCCCTTTAAGTCGAAAAAAGGGACTTAGCCGTGTGAACGTGTCCAGGCTTAATTCGATTTAACGCTGCTAAATTCGACCTAAACTCGTAGTGTAGACCAGGCCCCAGTTATTGCATAAGGTGAGTATCCTCTCCTTTCTCCTATCAACAATCCTGCAAGTGACAAATAGGCTATCTACATATTTTGTCATCTGTCTATGCAAGGACAGTTTGATTTAGAATAGTGGAAAGCAGTTGCAATTCTCCCATTTATGATTTCAGGCTGATTTGGAGCAATACAAAAAAGCATTGACGGATGCAGGATGTAATCTTACTCCCTTGAACTACATAAAACAATGGAAGTAAGTTAATTTTTCTTCTTCATAAAACTGCAGGTAATTGGGGGGAAGTTGAAAACAGATACATAGACTACTGCAGCCAGGTTTAGTGGAAATTGTGTATTACTTTTAATGTTTAATGAATTGTGGTTCTTATATAATTTTGCTGTCTTTGATTTGCCAATACATGTGAACACTTCTAAACCGAACTCTAACATATGTGAGAATGGTATTAAACTTTATTTTAAACAATATACTTGATATGTTTTTCTTGACACAAATAAGTAATTTGCTGAAGGCAACTGAGTGACTCAGTAGCAGAGCCTAGTTTAAATTCAGAATTCCTGGCTTTCTGTCCTTGATTCAGTCTTGTGGGCCATCCTGCTGATCTATCTATGAAATATTAAATCTTGTAAAAGGAGAAATCTATCTTTCATCCATCCTCATCCTGAATTCTAGGTACTATACTCTAATTTGTTTGAGTGTCTAACCTATATCTCATTATCGCTATAGGCTTTAGATTGGCAAAAGCTAGGATATTATGAAAGGGATGCATTCAGTTTTTAATAAAAGGAGAGAGATGTTTATAGTTTGCCCAATTACCTGATGACAGATTTTAGAGGAAGAGCCATTTCCATTCTCAGATGGCCTTCCACAATGGTCTTCATAGGAAGAGAAGACGTAGTAGTGTAACTGTGAAAACAAATTAAGCACTTGATTATAACATTTCTTTCATAGGGCTTTTGCCAAGATGGCTTCAGCTCCTACCAGCTATGGAAATGTTACAGCTAAACCATTGGGGTAAGTTTTTTAATTCATCTACCAAAATTCCTAGTAAATCTTTTATTTATTAATTTAATAAATTTTAATTTTATAAGCACTGAGAGCATTCAGTAATAAATAACCTTTAAAGTGACTGTTTTTATCAGATTCCATGTAATAAAGCTGAAACTATAGTTGAAATAAATTTAGCTATGTGTAGTTTAAAAAAAACAGCTGAATCTTTTAGTTCTCCTTTGAGTGATGGTTCCTATTGTATTTCAGTGTGGGTTTACTGTTGGTCTGCAGATATGCCCTGGCTTACCTTGTACCTCCGTCTGAGGGGATAAAAAGCTAGACAAAACGACTCTCTCTCCAGTTCCTTCTCACTGCTGCATGGGTTGGGTCGGAACTTCCAGTTGTCCATAGCTTTGGCTTCATCTTACAAAATGAGATTTAGATTTGGTTTTGTAAATAGTTTTAACATCTTGTACAGTTTTTACAGATTACAATTTAGTATTTTATAGATCTCTTAGAGTTTAGATTTAGTGTTTTGGGGAGACACCCCTCTTCCCCACCATACCCCCTTCAAGTACCAGCCTATGCCCAGGACTCCGTGCTTCAAACTGTGCTTCCTGCCCACAATCCTCCTCAGTCAGTGACGACCACCAGCGCTGCCTATCCTGCCTTGGGAAAGCCCACGTCACAGCAAGATGGAGTATCTGCCAATTATTCCCCAGCCATATCCAAGAAAAGCAGGAACTTTGTCTCCAGAAATACCTCATGGAGAAAGTCATGAGGCCTCAATTGGACCCAGGCCAGGGACAGCCTTCCCCCCATACATCAGCCTGATTCAGCAAGGAGTGTGCCTCCTGCTGTGAAGTCTGACTCTGGTGCGGGAGAACCTGCCCCCACAGACTCCCTAGTGGGATCTTGTTAGGAATCCAGGAAACACTCTCATAAGCATGAGACTAATTCTTCCTCTAAATCCACTTCAAAGAAGTTGGATTCAGCTCTGAGCAAGCCCATCAGCTAAGCCCCTGAAGACTTAGTACATCCTAAGTCTCAGAAGCGTGACAAGAAAGCCCATAAGCATTGGGCCACATCAGTAATGGACCGCGATACATTGGTACCATCATTGTCGGCACCTCCCAAACCCTGGGATCTGCCAGCACCAACAAAGACCAATCATCATGAGTTTCACCTATCCACAGCACTTTCTGCCTTGGTAGCTACACAGTCTACTCCAACTCCAATGGCTTGAACAAGTAGAATCCCTTTCACACCAAGGAGATCTGAATCTGTTGCCACTCCACAGGACATTTTCACTCTCCCAGATCCAGAATTTCCTCCTTCATTGGGCCCCTCCATCTCAAGAGAGAGAATACCACTAAGAGAATCTGCTGCTGGAAGGAGTTTGTCACCCATCCCATGCACAGAATATAACTCTCTTCCAGCGGTACTGAGTGTACCACCACTGGAACCGAAATTGGCCTTCTCTTCATCGGGAGATTTTGAACCACCCAATGAACTTCCCCGCCCCCCCCATCCTATGTATCCTCCACTGCCTGAAAGACCTGCACCTGTTTGGGACCAATCTCCATCTCTTCTAACTCAGAGCCATTGATACACCATGAAGTGGGGACCTCCATGACCACTATTGATCTGTCCTACTAGCCATATTGGGGGCCTTGGGATCAGTTGTCCCCTGCAGAGTTGGTCCAGTCTACTGGGGGGGGTCACCCCTTGCTTCCCCTCTAAGATATGCTCAGTTCAGTCCTTGGATCCTACAGAGGAGGATTACTCGCCAGATCAGGCAGTTCTGCCAGAACCAGTAAGATTACAATGCTTATCTCCAGACAAAGTGGTGACCCCTACATCTCCTTCTTGCCTTGATGACTGCAGCCAGTTCCAGGACCACCTTTGCAGAGTTCCTGGAGAACTACAGATTCCTCTTGAAGAGGTCCACAACTCCCAGCACAAACTCTTAGACATCCTCCACTCATCCGGATCCAACAGAATAGCTCTCCATGTTAATGAAGCCATGCTGGAGTCAGCTAAGACAGTTTGTCATGCCCCTGCCACCTGCACTCCCACCCCCAAGAGGGCAGAGAAGTGTTGTGTCAGCAAAAGGGTTGGAATTTTTGTTTTCTCACCCCACTCCCAACTCACTGGTGGTCCAGGTTGCTTCTGAAAGGCCCGGACAGCAACATCCCCGGTCTCCTCTTACGGATAAAGATTGGAAACACCTGGATCTATTGGGAAGAAAGGTCTTTTCATCATCTAGCCACCAGTTCAGGTTAATCAATTACCAGGCACTAATGGCTAAATACAACTTCCTGAAGTATACTAAGTGTGCGGAGTTTACTGACAGCCTTGTGCAACAGGACAGAGCTCATTTCCAAGCTCCGATAGATAAAGACAAACTGATAGCCAAGACTTCTCTCCAATCCACAGTCAATGCCACTGATATCTTCTCTAGAGCTATGGCTGCTGCCATTGTTATGCACAAGGAATCATGGTTCCATGCATCAAAGTTCCCTAGGGAGGTCCAGAATACTATCAAGGACCTCCCAGTCAATGAATTGCAGCTCTTCAACCAAAAGATGGGCATGTTCCTCCATATCCTCAAGGACTCTAGAGTTACCCTCTGCTCACTGGGGATATATATGCCTGCCTCTAAGAGGAAGTTTCACCACCCATCATTTAGACCTAGAGACATGACTCAGCTCTTTTTCCGCCAGAGGCCCTGTGAACCACCACACAACAGACAGAGTTCAAAAGATCCGCATTCGCATACCCTCTGCGACACGCTATGCACCTCAATCTCACCTTCCCGGCGCGACATTATTTTTGATGGGAGCTTGAGAGTCACGAACCACTAAGCCCAACACCTCTCAACCCCCACACACCTTTTGGGGGTTATCTAGCACTCTTTTTCAACACCTGGAGTGCAACAACAACAGACGAGTGAGTGCTGAACGTAATTCACTCTGGCTATATGATGATTTGCGTCCCTACCTCCACCAAAACCTCTCCACCCCACTTTGAGGGCCACTCTCATGAGAGTATTCTCAAACAAGAAGTGGACTCCTTATTAGAGCAAGAAGTGATAGAACACATTCCTCCTCAATACCATGCACGTTTTAATCTACTTACTTCCTGTTACTCAAAATGAAGGGCAGTTGGAGGCCAATCCTTGACCTCCACCATCTCAACTTCTTCATTCACAAACTCAGATTTCACATGGTCACGTTGGCATCTATAAGCCCATCTTTAAAAAAGGGCATGTGGTTTATGGCTCTCAACATGAAGAACGCCTACTTTCATGTAGACATTCATCCTGCTCACAGTTGTTTCTTCAGATTTATGGTGGACTCGGACCATTTTCAGTATAGAGTACTCCTTTTTGGCATACCAATTGCCCCCAAAGCCTTTACCAAGGTATTCTCAGTAGTAACAGCTCATGTCAGACATCGCAGTCTCATTGTCTTCCCCTACCTCAATGACCAGATCCTTGTCACCAGGTCTCTCCAGGAAGTCTATGTATCAACTTCTGTGGTGCTGCTCCTCCTTTCTTCACTGGGAATCAGGGAAAATGCTGAAAAATCTGTTCTCACCCACAGACAATCTCTGGATTTCATTGGGGCCACCTTGAATTCTATTAGTGCGAGAACATACTTGCCCAAGAGCAGGTTCCAGACCATGAACAATATCATAACTCAGATCACAAACAACCCTTGAGTACCAGTCAAGACATGTCTGTCTCTTTTAAATCATATGGCCTCATGCACTTACATCATCCCATTCACAAAACTCCGCCTCCATTGTCTTCAAATGTGGCTGCAGTCAGTTTACTCTCCGAACTGCCATTCTATGAACCTCATGGTAACAATTCCCACCATGGTAGTATCTTCCCTGCTATAGTGGACAAATCCTCATCAGGTATATGTGGGTGTCCCCTTTCTTCTTTCCTCACCAGACAGGACCAATATTACAGATACATCACTGTTTGGTTGGGGAGCCCACATGAACAGCTGAACAGCACAAGGTACCTGGATATCTCAAAGTCCAGGATGCACATCCGTATCAAGGCCTTTCTTCCATTCATCCATGCTCACAGTGTCTTATAATGTCAGACGTTATGACTGTCTTCTACATCAACAAGTAGAGAGGAGTGAGATCCATCTCCCTGTGTACGGAAGCGGTCAGCTTGTGGAGCTGGTGAGTGAGCAATTGAATCACCTATTAGCAGCCTACCTTCCGGGGAAGAAAAATATGCTTGCAGGCTCCATCACAGACATTTTGCAGTCAACCATGAGTGGGAGCGCCAGGACTCGGTACTGCACAATATTTTCACTCTATGGGGAACCCTAACCAGGGATCTGTTCACCTTTCAGATGAAGAGAAAATGCATAACATGTAGCTCCAGAAGAGGCCAAGGTCACCACCCCCAGGGTGATGCTCTACTTCTTTCCTGGTCGGACTAGTTTAACTATGCCTTCCCTCCACTACAGCTCCTGCCATGACCGCTACACAACTCTGGCAGCACAAGGCCTGGGTCATCCTGATTGCCCCTACTGGCTCAGACAGTTTTGGTGTCCCGACCTCCTATGTATGGCATCCCGACTACCAGTCATTCGCCCAATGTTTCCCGAGCTCCTGACTCAGTGGAACAATAGGATCAAGCACCCCGGTCCGCATTCGCTCCACCTCTCAGGGCTTGATATTTGGATGGATGTTATCCTTAGAACGTTCATGCTTCACAGCTGTGTGAGACATCCTTTCTGATAGTAGGAAGGACTCTGCTAGAAGTTGTTACCTTGCTAAATGGAAGCACTTTTCTTCTTGGAACATCAAAATAGCATTCTCCTAGAAACTGCAGATATTCCTCTCATCTTGGATTATAGCCTCTCTCTGAAGATATCAGGCCTGTACATTAGCTCCTTGCAAGTCCACTTGGCTGCGGTCGGTGCATACCATCCACCTTCTCAGGGCTACTCGATCTTCACACATCCAGTGACCACCAGATTCTGGAAATGCCTAATCAGAACCTTCCCACCTGTTCAGAAGCCTGCTCCCCAGCCTAACCTGAACCTTATTCTCTCAGTACTTATAAGACCCCCCCTTTGAATCTTTAGCGTTTTGCTTCATGTCTTTCCTTTCCATGAAGGTCACTTTCCCCATAGCCATTCCCTCAGCTAGAAGGGTTGGCGAGCTTGGATCGGTGGTGGCAGATCCTCTTTACACTATATTCCATAAGGATAAGGATTCTTTGCGTCTATACCCCAAATTCACCCCAAAAGTAGTTTTAGAATTCACCTTAACCAATCGATTCACTTACCTGTGTTCTTCCCAAAACTGCACGCTTCCTCAGAGGAATGAAGACTCCATTCCCTCAATATTTGGTGGGCCTTGGCCTTTTATCTGCAAAGAACAAAACCAATCAGGAAGTCCCTGAGACTATTCATCGCTATAACAGAAAGAATCATGGGGCATGCCATTGCCACTCGGAGAATCTCCAAATGGATCTCTGGCTGCATTCTACTCTGCTATCCGCTGTCCCAGGGGATAAGAGCTCATTTCACAAGAGCACAAGCGACAACTATGGCATCACTTCAGGAGGTGCCTCTCCTTGATATCTGTAAAGCAGTCATGTGGAGCTTTGTTCACATGTTTGCAAGACATTATGCCTTGGTGCAGGACTCCTCTGCTGATGCCTCCTTTGGGGAGCAGTCCTCCACTCATTTCTACCATCTAGACACTAAAAATCATGGACTGAATGGAGACACTGGATTTATGGCCAGTCCATGATTTTTAGTGTCTAGCAGACTTGTGAATTTAAGCTCCCAGGCTCATTGTTTGAAAGTGTTTGTGCAGATTTCCTTTAAGGATAACGACTAATAGGTCAGATACAGAAAGATCACTTTGTAAAAAGTGTTCACCCACAGGGTGAACAGAGACACTGGATTTATGGCTTATTACAACAATCTGTAACCTACCTCACACTTATCCTTGTCATTGAGTCATATCAGCTGATTATTATTATTATTATTATTATTATTATTTATTTATTTATTTATTTATTTATTGTGGCACCCTTGGACCCAGTCATGGATCAGGGTCTCTTTGTGCCAGATGCTGCTCACATACATAACAAAAAAGAAGATCCCTGCTCTGAAGAGCTTACAGTCTAAGACAAGATACAACAGACTGGGGGAGCAAAAGGTAACAATGAGACCAAACCAAACAGCATGAAAAGCAGTGGTCACAGCATACTGGTTGTCTAACTATTATCAAGATTTTTGTAGAGCGCTTGGCAGAGGAGAGCTGTAAGAAGGGATTTAAAGGAGGACAAAGAAGTGGCTTTGGGAATGTGGATATGGAGTAGCATCTGAGAAAACGCAAAGTTAATATTAAAAACTACTGTTTTTGTTCAGTCTGCCAACAAAAAAAAAGTTAATATAATGGTTTAGGGCACGGTTTTACTAGAGCATACCATTTTGTTTAATGGAGAGCAGGTTAAAATTCTAAGAAACTTCTGCAGACTTGTAACAGAGACAACACTGAAAGCAAAGATGCTCAAATTCATACATTGTGTTGTCTGTTTTTGTTTTTCAGTCTGTTTTCACGTGTTATGAATACAGGTTCACAGTTTGTGATGGAAGGAGTGAAGAATTTGGTATTGAAACAACAAGTGAGTTTAAGAATGGGAAAACAAATGATATTTTTAAACTTCTTTGATGGCACATTTCAGACAAACATTTTGCCATAGTTTATCCATGTAATACATTTTATTAAAATGAATGGTGCTAAGGATGCAACAAAATTAAGCATAACAGTCCTTCTCTAAGATTCCATATACATATAGTATAAATACATTTGTTTTTTATATTTGGATTGTAGCTTTTAATTTGTAAACAAATTATTTTTCACTGTTGAGAAGCTTATTGTCCATGAATAATATCCTAAATTATCCCCATGAGGCCCTATGCTCAAGGGGCATTTGCTCCCAAAAAGTGTAATAAATGTCTTAGGTCCACCCTCTGCAAACTAATTTCAACACCGTGAAAGGAGTAAATATGCATCTTTAGGTATTTTTTAATAAATACCCATAACCTGCATAAACACAGAATATGTGGATATGTACTGTTTTTCCTTAGATTATCTCATATTTTGTCATCGGCAGTAACCATTGCAAAATTATTGAAAGTCTAATACTATATTGATCCTTCTGTTCAATCACATATCAGGCACTTCTAATTTAGCTCATCTAAAATATAAAACAACCTCAGCCTTGAAGAACTGTAGCATGGAAAAGAGTAACAAGTCTAATAATAATACCTAGGTCTTATATAGCACTTTTCAACAGTAGATCTCAAAGCACTTTATAAAGGAGGTCAAATATCATTATCCACATTTTACAAATGGAGAAACGGAGTCACTCAGAGATGAAGTGATTTGTCCAAGGTCACCCAACAGACCAGCAGCTGAACTGGAAATAGAAGTCAGGTTGCCTCAGTGCCAGTCTAGTGTGCTATCGACTAGGCCACACTGCCTTCTCTTATAACATTTAGCTTCACTTAAGAAAAATATTTTATGGTATAACTCACTTGTGACTCTGCCAATCATGAGTTGTCTCAAAAATATCATAACTGCTTTATACAGTTTATATGTAAATTCACTCTTGTGGCTGAAGTCTTAAACTCAAGTTATGGTTATCACAAGTTAAGTCAACTCCTGGGTGGATTTAGATGGGCTAAATTGTTATAGAAAACATTCATTTGAATTTCCTGAACATTGTATGATGAAAATGTTGCAGTAATACCATTAAAATGATGGGCCATAGAAGAATGAATGGAATAAACAGATTTTAATAACAATAAATTAGAAATTCAATGTATGTTTTAAATAGCTTTGGTTCTGCAACCTAAGAACTAAATAAAATTAAAACTTCCCCCCCCCCCCCCCCCACAGAAGATCTTGGTAAAGGCTGATCTAGTAGCTGAGTAAAAAGCAAAAAAAATCAATTTGATTTTTATTCTGATCTTGAGTATTTTTCATACTGTTGCCCTATGATCAGAATACCTTTTGTGCATCAAAAATATCAACTGTCGCACAAAACTTTTTAACTGGTTTCCATAGCTTTTATAAGACACTTTGTGAGGCTAATTCTGCAGAAATGTGTTGTGAATAAGTTATGCATTAGATTATACAGTTAGGATCAGTAAGACATAATGAAATATTTATAATTAAGAAAATAATTTAAAAGTGCTGCTTTTACATTGTTTGCCAAAGACCTCTTTAAAACATTTATTTCTTGCAACAATGTCTAATAGTGATATTCTATATGAAACCCACTGTGACTGACTGTTAAGGGAAATTACACATACCTAGCTTTAAAACCTAATAGCTTTGTTGACAACAAGTTGAAACAGAACTTACTGTCTGACTTTTTTGTTTTGGAGATTCATTGCCTGATTGAAAAGCTGTAAAAATGCAGGTTTATAAGGTTTCTGATCTGGCTTTTAACTTTTGTGCCCAGTAGTGTATATATTAAGACTTAAGACTCCTTGGGATAGTCAAATAAGATGCCTTTTTGCCTGATATTTAAGCATGCTGCAGGGGGTTTTTTTGTGTTGGGCGTTTGTTTTAATGTTAGCCTTTTTTTTTTTTCCCCCTTGGGCAGCACTCAGAGATTTATATTCTTTTTTGCTCAACCTTTTTTTCAATTTAATTTATATCTAACTTATACCTTGGAATTTCCTTTTTTGATATATATTCTTTCAGCAAGACATTGTCAAGTCATTGTCTAAATTCTCCCTGAGTTTATTGTAAGTCTTGCTCAGGCCCTCATCCTGATTACTGCAACCACTTCTCCCTTACAACCACATCACTATCCTCCAGTCTACCCAAACAAGGTTGCTAAGATCGTCTTCCTTGTCTATCACTTGGGCAACATTCCTTCCTTTTTAGAATTCCACAACTGGCTTTCATTCTTCCACCAGATCAAATTCATGCTTCTTGTCCTAACCTTCAAGACATTCTATTCTGTTTAGGTTCTTATATCCTGCTCTTCATAATTGTATCTGCATACCCTTCAATTCTGCCCCATACTTTTCCATTCCTGTTTTTGTATTATGCTTCCTTCTGATACCCCAATTTCTTGCTCCATCAGTGATGCCAGCTGTGTCTGCACCTCCCACAAACATCCATATACCCCTTTTTCCTGGGAAGCTCCATGATATAATTTATACAGCTGCTTACCATATACTCTTTCAAATCCCTCATTTCTGCTGTGATGTCCAGTTATAGCTAGGCAGGTGATAAGCTGTGACTGTCCCTCTTCCTTTTCCTGCTCCCTTACTCCTACTAACTTCCCCATTCTTGCCATTCACTCCACCTCCACTTCCAATTTAAAAAATTGAAAAGTGAAATAAAAACAACAAAACATAACTAACGAAGCTATGCCAATTCATCAACATACACGTGTGTGTTTTGGGTGCAGTGGGGATTGGACATTACCATAATATAAACGTTTACTAATAATTATCACCATCACCCTTGAACTAACCTGTAAGGCTACTGTCCTTTCTTCCCTCAGTTCTCTACTCAAGACCTATTTCTGCCACAACACATACAAGAAATCTGCCACTTGGAATGACTAGGACCAGGGGCAATTGGTGAAAGTTGATATTTAAATAATTCTAAAACAAAAAAAAGTAAAATAATAAATGTGTGTGTGTTTTTAATCTCTAGCTGCTATCACCATAGATTGTGTATATTTGCCTCCCTTTCTCCCAAGATTAATATGCTACTTGCTTTCTTAGATTGCAAGTTCTTCAGAGCAGGCCGTCATGTCTATCTTCGTTTGCACTGTGCCTGGCACTTGAGTTTGACCACAACTTCTGGATGCTACTGGATTATAAATATTAAATAATAACAAGAAGCCCACTTTTACTTATGGTGTTCAAGATAAGATTATGGGCTCTGTAAACCTGCTAAAAAGTAAAATACAAGATTTAACTCATCAGTACTATTCATTGGTGAAAAATTAGCTTAATCACAAACAATTTAAGCACAACAAATGTAAATGTAATCAAATGTAAACATGAGTTTATAAAATTACCTCACTTAACAATTACTGTTAACTTTGCAGGCTGGCTAGTGTCATAAGCAGGAATTTAATTACAACTTTAGTGTTAACATCTTTGGTGCCAGTTAAATAACATTCAGCTAAAATAACAAACAAATTCACATAAGCTGCTTAATATTAGTAAGATTAATGTAAGGAAAGCGAATAAGTGTTTTGTTCTCAGACTTCTTTTATAGTGGGTACTTATACAAATTAATACTTCTGTTATGTTTCTAATTCATGTAAAACAAAGAATAACAGAAAATAATATAAACAAGAAATAATATCCATTCCTGTCATAACTGAATAAGACATACAAATGTTACCAATCATTTGACTTTTCTAGCTGTGTGCTTTTAAAACATAAATAAAATTATATGGTAATAGTTAATTTAACGTTTTGCTTGTTCCTGTCATCATTCATATCCATTCTTTTAAAAAGTCACTTTTACTGAAGTTATATTAGCGTAGTTAGGTTATTTTCTATTGGTTTAACCATTTTTTTTCTTTTTAATTTTAATACTTCTTCAAAACAAAAGTATCTGAAGAACTAGAAAACAATAATACTTTTGTAAATGCTAACTAGTAGCGTTCTATTTCATGGCAATATTGTATATCTTTGCCCCATTAAGGAATTTGAAATTTGTTCCATATACATTTCAACTTGCTGATTAGTAGTCAATTTTACATTTTTGATACTAGTTTTATATTTATCTCAAATTTAACTTCAAATATTTTACCTGAATCTCATAATGATGCATATATAATAAAAACAAACCAGGGTTAAAATTAAGAAAATGAGAAAAGGTTATACAAATAGAGAGGAACAGAAAGATTTGGTAAGGTGCTAAAAGCAAAAAAAAAAAAAAAAAAACCCTCAGAAAATCAGTGGCAGTGTTCCAGATATCAAGACCCCTGTTCTAACCACTTTATATTTCTTTTATCCCAAACATAGGTGCTCGAACAATTTTTATAGTGGGGGTACTGATAGCCATTGAACAAAATTGTAAACCCTGTATATGATGGAAACCACTTGAAGCCTAGTTCCAGAACCTATGATCCCAAACATTTCCCTCAGAGTTTGAGGAACTTGAGTGTTGTCAAACCATCTTATTTAAGTTACATCAAAATCAAACATTTTCATGTGAGTTATGCAGAATATATCTCCTCACAGAGAGACTACATCCTAAACCTCAATTTTAAGTCTTTTGCCTCTTTGTTTGTTTTATATCAGTATCATTATCAATCCATCCAACTCTGTTGGCTCTTTTTCTTTCTCCCTCAAACATTTTTCTACCATTCCTTCCTCATTCTAGTGGGGAAGCTATCCAGCTATTTATATGGCCCCCTTCATAGTTTTAATCATAGAATCATAGGACTGGAGAGGTCATCTAGTCCAGTCTCCTGCACTTATGGCAGTACTAAGTATTATCTAGACCATCCCTGACAGGTGTTTGTCTAACCTGTTCTTAAAAATCTCCAATGATGGAGATTCCACAATCTCCCTAGGCAATATATTCCAGTGCTTAACCACCCTGACAGGAAGTTTTTCCTAATATCCAACCTAAACCTCCCTTGCTGCTGTTTAAGTCCTTGCTTCTTGCCCTATCCTCAGAGGTTAAGAAGAACCATTTTTCTCCCTCCTCCTTGTAACAGCTTTTTATGTACTTGAAAACTGTTACGTTCCCTCTCAATCTTCTCTTTTCCAGACTAAACAAACCCAATTTTTTCAGTCTTCCCTCATAGGTCATGTTTTCTAGACCTTTAATAATTTTTGTTGCTCTTATCTGGACTTTCTCCAATTTGTCCACATCTTTCCTGAAATGTGGCGCCCAGAACTGGACACAATACTTCAGTTGAGGCCTAATTAGCGCGGAGTAGAGCAGAAGAATTACTTCTCGTGTCTTGCTTACAGCACTCCTGCTAATACATCCCAGAATGATGTTTGGGTTTTTTTTCAACAGTGTTACACTGTTGACTCTCATTTAGGATGTTGTCCACTATGATTCCCAGATCCCTTTCCGCAGTACTCCTTCCTAGGCAGTCATTTCCCATTTTGTATGAGTGCAACTGATTGTTCCTTCCTAAATGGAGTACTTTGCATTTGTCTTTATTGAATTTCATCCTATTTACTTCAGATCATTTTGAATTATAATCCTATCCTCCAAAGCACTTGCCACCACTCCCAGCTTGGTATCATCCACAGACTTTATAGGTGTACTTTCTATGCCATTATCTAAATCATTGATGAAGATGTTGAACAGAACTGGCCCCAGAACTGATCCCTGCGGGACCCCACTCGTTATGCCCTTGAACCACTACTCTCTAGGAATGGTTTTCCAACCAGTTATGCACCTACCCTATAGTAGCTCCATCTAGGTTGCATTTCCCTAGTTTGTTTATGAGAAGGTCATGTGAGACAGTATCAAAAGCTTTACTAAAGCCAAGATATACCACATCTACCGCTTCCCCCTTATCCACAAGGATTGTTACCTGTCAAAGAAAGCTATCAGGTTGGTTTGACATGATTAATTCTTGACAAATCCATGCTGACTATTACTACTTATCTTATTATCTTCTAGATGTTTGCAAATTGATTGCTTAATTATTTTCTCCAGTATCTTTCTGGGTACAGAAGTTAAGCTGACTGGTCTGTAATTCTCCGAATTGTCCTTATTTCCCTTTTTATAGATTGGCACTATATTTGCCCTTTTCCAGTCTTCTGGGATTTCTCCCGTCTTCCATGATATTTCAAAGATAATCACTAATGGCTCAGATATCTCCTCGGTCAGCTCCTTGAGTATTCTAGGATGCATTTCATCAGGCACTGGTGACTTGAAAAATCTAATTTGTCTAAGTAATTTTTAACTTGTTCTTTCCCTATTTTAACCTCTGATCCTACCTCATTTTCCCTGGTATTTACTATGTTACACATCCAATCACCACCAGCCTTCTTGGTGAAAACCAAAACAAAGAAGTCGTTAAGCACCTAATGTATTTATCCTCACAACTTCCCTGTGAGTTAGGGAAGTGCTATTATCCCCATTTTCTGGATGAGGAAGTGAGGCACAGAGAAGCTAAGTGACACACAGCATCACACAGGAGTCTCTAGTGGAGCAGGGAATTGAATCCAGGTTTTCAAAGTCCTAAGCTAGTACCCTAACCACTGGACTGTCCTTCCTCTCTGACCTTCCTTCTCTCAGCAGATCTCTAAAGGGAATTATTGCCTCTCTTCCAGCACAATATCTTTGGATGCATTTAGTTTAGTTTTTCACCCTTTGACGGTACAAGGCTACAATTTTTGTGCTTGTTTTACCATATTCCTAGCCTTAGATTACCATGTTTTAATCTTGGTTTGGTTTTATGTTGTTGTTCAATTATAGAGCAAGCATCTAGCATCTCCAGATTTCCCATCTCCTACTTAAAATCTTAACACTTTGTTCACATCTTTTTCATGCCTTCAGATCGGTGGTTCTCCAAATTTTGAGGTTCATGACCAAAAATGGCTTAAAACAATCTGGAAAGGACCTTGTTGCTATCTTTAACCTTGAGACTCACTGTTTTCCTGATGCTATAACATTGTAGTGGTGAATGCTCTCAAACTGCATTCTATTTAGTTTAAAGAAAAAATCTTTTGTCCAGTGTTTCTAGCTCCTTGTCACTTGCTCCTGGCCTTCTCATTGCCTCTTCTATTTCATTTGTTATGCCTCAGTTTTATGGATTAGTGAGCAGAATACAGATGAGGCAATCAAAATTGTATGATAAAGTGCAGAACCATGTGGTACATTTTATATGGCACATGTACATTGGCACCTGTATGTGGTGTGTTTATGGCAAATTTAGCAATACAGAAAGTAAGTACAGCTAAAACTTGAATTATAAGGCATCTTTAATATCGAATGGATAAAGATCAAAGATTTCACTGAGAATCCCATCCTACATTGTTGAATTGGCTTTTAATTTGGGTATATTATACTGTAATAATGATTAAAAAAAAAAAAACAACCCTCTGGCTTTCACCGAGAGCTTTACACTTGATACGGTAAAGACAATGAAGCAGTATAGAGTAATGGTAAAAAGTTCAGTAGATTGCTTTTTTTTATAAATGAGTTAGATAAAAAAGATTAATATTTGAATAAACACACACAGCTCATTATGTATTGCACTGATATTGAAATAGAATTAGGACCAAAGATAATGGTCTATCAAGAGAATTTGGAAGATCTTATTTTGCAGGATGAGATTTAAATCCTTTTTTAGCTAATCCCAGGCAAGTAGAATTAAAGCTACTCAGTTGAGTTTCTGCTCCAGGCTTATATTTGTGTTGGCCATTAGAAAAGAACTTTGTAAATACACTTGGATATCAGATCCTTCAGCTGGCTGAACACATTTCCTGAAATTCAACTAGTTTGGCCTACAGGAGAAGCTCAACAGCAGCACACATTACATAAAAGTATTAACCATTTATTGTATCATCATTGTCTTCACTTGCTTGTTATATCTTCTGCCAGTGTTGCAAATGTACATGGAACTTCTGTTTGCTCTGTATACGGAGAACATCTGTGGCATGAATGATGAAAGAACCTGATATTAACAAATAAATGTCTTTCATAAACTTGATAGTATATTTTGTTAACTTTTGTAATTCCTAACAGAAGATGTTGGCCTTTTCCTTGTCCCACGGCTATCCTATCCCCCACTCTTGTACTCCTTTCGGCACCTATGGACATTGGGCACCCCCAGGGAGAAGCAGACCGGGGGCACCAACAGGGTGGGAGGACTGGATGCAGGCTTTTGGTGCTTCCTGGGGCAACAGAGATCTAGAAGGAGGGTAGGGTCTGGGCTCCCAGAACTGCCTGGCCCCTAGTGGGTATGGTGCTCTTCAACCTGACCACCTGTCTGGATAAGAGCTTGGGGCTGGGTACTGGGTAATGTGTGGGGAAGAGTGAGAGGCATCAGGAGGGGAATATGTGTGGAGCTGGGTGCAGTGGGGAGAGCACAGTTCTGGTTGCAGAGGCAGCATGAGAGAGTTCAGGCCTGGGTATGGGGAAGTGGTGGGGGAGAGCTCAGGGCTGAGTGCAGGTGCAGTAGAGGGAGAGCTCTGGGCCCCCCCCCCTCAGGAAAATTCTGGTTGCACCAGATTGGAGGTGGTTGTTGCCATCCTCGACCCTCATATCAGTCTTTAGGGACTGTTACAAGCCAAAATAATCTAGGACTGCCCTAAACAGTGCAGTGGATAGAACAGGTCCTAGGATCCAGAAGTTGCAAATGGCTCCTTTGTGGCTCCTGCCTCAGCTTACTGAGTGCAGCTAAGGATTCAGCCACAATCTTTGGGAAAAAAAGAATTGCTGTATATCTAGAGAAGCAAACTGCGGATTTTTGAAACAAATCAAGTTTTTAAAGCATGTCCTTGCCTGCTTAAAAACTGCTAAATAAGACCAAGCTCGCTAGGCCTATGGTATGGCAAACAATTTCAAGAATGTGGTACATGAACTTGTATAATTCTTATGATTTGAGTGGTGAGGGTTGTGAAATACATTGAAATTTAAATCTGTTGTTTGCTGGTGGCAGCTGCTTGTTTGACCAAGGAAGAATAGCAAAAGAAAGGGAAGGAGCATGTTTCTCAAATGTAGTCTGCTCTAGGAGGTGCACTGTGTTCTTCTGTGGAGATTTTACTCTAGTTCGTCATTGTTTCAGTTTATTTTAATCTAAAATAAGTCATTTATACTGCAAGTATATGGTTACTCTTTAAAAAGCAATTTTACCTACCCCTTTTAAAAAATCATTGGTATTTATTTGAGTTACTTTAAAATTTCTGGACCTATTAACTATTCTATACATAAAATAACCTAGAACAGTTATTTTTCTCTACAGAACATTACAGTAAAGCAGCTCAAAGTAAGAGATTTGAGTGTGCTGTAAATTACAAAATTCAACTTTCCGTATAATATAGTTGGGCTGCAGAACAGCTTCTGCATATTTCTTAGTAAACATTTTTGCAACTCACCAGTTTCAAATTCTCTTCCACAGAATCTACCAGTCACACGTATCCTAGACAACCTTATAGAGATGAAGTCAAATCCTGTGAGTATAATTATATTCATTTTAGGCACAGAGAAATGGAAAACCAGATCTTTTCAATTGTGATACACATAATATTGCTGCCACACAGTGTTGTTAATGTAGTAGCAATTAATTCTGGTCTCCCTGTATTTTGATTTAAACTATAACAACTTTCACAGTTATTGTATTGTGTATATATAGGAGTCGGGAGTCAAAAATAATTAGATCACATTACTAGCTTGTGATGTATTTAAAGATTGTATTACAATGCATCTTCACAAGGGAGCCAAATTAAGGTTTCACATTAACTTTAATTCTGGCATTTGCTAATTTTTGAGTGCTTGATTTTTGCAACCTTAATGTTATTTAACATAGTTTTTTGCATGTAATAGTATAACAAACTTTTTCCATTCATAGATCTAATTGTAACCATATCTTCAAATTTGGCAACTCCAGATTTCTATGTTGCGTTGGTAGCACAGGTGTCTGGATGCTGGGGCTAAAGCATCCCCAAATACACACACCGTTACAGGGAAAAGGAAGATGCAGGGGCCAGCTGGACAGGAGGAGGGGAGAGACAACGTTTTAACAAGGTGTAAGAGAAAAGCCAAAGTGCCAAATGGTTCACCACCTAACTCCCTTCATCCTTGAAAGAGAAAGTATATTCCCGTGGTTCTATTTCATTCCTTTCCTCTGATGGGGATTGAAATTCTTGACCTTTCCAAGTCCAAGAACAGTTTGCAGGTTAGTACTGCCTCTTTCCTGTTGGAATCCAGTCCAGGCCACCATAGCTTCCTGCCACCAGCAACCCCTTTCTTGATTGGCAGTGGGGATAATTGGAGAGTTAGGGGAAAAGAAGGCATGATGATGCAATAGACTGGAGGGAAAGGTTGCTAGAAGGAAGGAGGGGAAAACTAAAAGTAAAGATGGAGTGGTTAGAGAGAAGTAGAGAGAGAGTCTGAGAGATACTGAGTTAAAGAAACCAAGGCTAACAGTCAAACAAAAATGAAAGGAAGAAAGGGAAGGAGAAAAACATCGAACACATTCTGTACTGGAAAAAAATTAGAACAAACCCATATAGGACAATGTTCAAAGGGCAATGCAAGATTTACCTCTTTGCCTTGCTCTAACTAGAATGACTCTCGCTGGAGGAAGTATTTGCTTAAAAAATTCCATAATCTGGAATCTGCCATTATTGTATGTAACTAACTTGTGATAGTGTTGTGTGATTCAACTTCTAGGTTTTGTCAGCATGAGTTTGACAGAGCCCCATATTACTCACAAATGCTAATTGAACTTCTGTACCACACCATTCTACAGTAATTCCTCGTTTAACGTTGTAGTTATGTTCCTGAAAAATGTGACTTTAAGCTAAACAATGTTAAGCGTATCCAATTTCCCCATAAGAATTAATGTAAATGGGGGGGTTAGGTTCCAGGGAAATTTTTTTCACCAGATTAAAGACTATATTATATAAATACATACATACACACACACACACACACACACACACACACACACACACACACACACACACACAATCTCTCTCTCTCTCTGTTTTAAACAAACAATTTAATACTGGTACACAGCAATGATGATTGTGAAGCTTGGTTGAGGTGGTGAAGTCAGAGGGTGGGATATTTCCTAGGGAATGCCTTACTGCTAAACGATGAACTAGCAATTGGCTGAACCCTCAAGGGTTAACTCGTTGTTGTAGCCTCACACTCAACAAGGCAGCACAAATGGAGGGAGGGAAGACAGCATGGCATACAGAGACAGAGACACACACCGTGTATGTGAGAGAGAGATGCGCATTGCTCCTTTAAGTACGCTGACCCTACTCTAAGTACACTGCCTTTTTAAGTAGATCAGCAAGCTGAAACAGTAGCTGCTGCCAGGAAGCTCCCTCTGTCCTGAGCCCTGTTGTGTGTCCCCCCTGCTCTAGGGAAATGGGGTAAGTGGGTGCAGGGGGGAGGGGGACACCCTGACATTAGCCCCCTACCCCCTGCACAGCAAGCAGGAGGCTCCGGGGAGCAGCTCCAAGGCAGAGGGCAGAAGCAGTAGGGGGAGGTACAGCTGAACTGCCAGCAATTGATAGACTGCTGGGCAGCTGCTGCACAGGGAACTTAGGGGAACGGGGAGCTGATAGGGGAGCTACCGTTCCACACTGGATCCAAGCCCCCACCAGCTAGCTGCAATGGGCTGCTCTTCCTGCAAGCAGTGGACAAAGCAGGCAGCTGCCAAACGACGTTATAAGGGAGCATTGCACAACTTTAAATGAGCATGTTCTCTAATTGATCAGCAACAGAACAGCAAAACAATGTTAACCGGGACGACTTTAAGTGAGGCGTTACTGTATTCTATATATAGACATGTTTTTACAGGCAACTACTTTAGGAAATTTTAGTGTTTTCAAAAATTATTTGTATTTCTTCTACTTTTTCTCTACCTATAATCCAGGTGGGATTTTATACAGAAAAAGAGCAATATACAGATATACAAATGTAATATCTCTCAAAAAACATTGTTCAAGCTGATGAGGAGATGAGGGGGATTTCCTTGCCTGTGATAGACTTCATCTCCTCTGGATGTTGCTAAATCATCCTATCTAAGGATCATCTGAGCAAATTTTTGTAAATTGAATGCACCAGATTCCCCAAACAACCGTGTGCTTTAAAAAATACAATGTAGACTATTGCTACACCCTTTGCAGGAACTTTATCCCCCTTTACTAGTTAGTTGATGCTTTTTGGGATGCTCAGAACTGGGCCACTTGCGCCCACCATTTAGGGTGACCAGATGTCCCGATTTTATAAGGACAGTCCTGATTTTGGGGGCTTTTTCTTATATAGGCACCTGTTACCTCCCATCCCGTCCCAATTTTTTACACTTGCTATCTGGTCACCCTACCACAATTCCATCTCCACCTCTTGCACAGAGGGGTGAGCTGGGCAAACCCAGGAAAACATCATCATTTTCCTTTTCTGCAGCCCTTCCCCACACCTAAATATCAGTTATGTGGGGATGTGCAGGGAAATAACTAAAACAAGTGCCAAGAAATAATTGAACATACAAACTAGCCTATTGTAAATGTAATTGACTGCTAAATCACAAACAATAAAAACAAATTCTTTGGATAAACACAGTCAATGAATGAAGCCAAAAAAGGAGGTTGTGTGTCAGGAAAAGTATAGGTGACCTTGTAGTAACTTCTAAAGGCACGATGCTGCATAGAATATTTCTATAATATACCAGTAGGTGTCACTCAGAGCATTAAAGTGGAGAACCTAAATTAAGAAAGAAGGCTCACAGACAAGTGAGGGAAAATGGAAAGTTTTGAATAAATATTCAGCTTCCTCAGTCTACAAGTTTAAAAACTGGTCTGGAAAAGATCACATTTCATATACTTTATTTTTGCTGGCTTAGTATTCTCACATTGTACTGTCATGGAGAATAGCCAAGATCACTTAGATAATTTCAGGGTATAGTTTGACCTTCTCACTAGGTCATATTAAGACATCAGGATTATTGATTCAATCCCTACTATTATAGTGGAGATTTACAACATAAGCTGCTGCCATGTTGAAGACTAGGGTTCAGGGCCAAAATCAGGAATCCCATTGTCCAAGCCAATGGAGACGAGGCAAGCCCCAAAGAGCAACCCTTTTAACCTCTATGTGAAAGGCTGCCACTAGTTTGCTGAACAAGTACTCCCTTTGGGCTGATTAAAAGAGAAGCATGAAGTAGCCTTTGGGAGATTTCATGTATTAGGGCTTGCAATAGGAGCAGCAATTGTAGAAAAGTAAAACTGTATCTGTAAGGAAAAATGAATGACACTAGTGTGGCCTTTGTTCATGTTCTAATGTATAGGGTCCTTCCCATCCCCAAAACAGGCAAAAATAGCCACTTGGCCTACTGGCAAAAGATAAGATACAGAAAAGAAAGCTAAAAAGCTGATTTTTTTCCATAGAACTTGAGGAAATCTCCATTTAATAGATTGGACTCTTACCTGCTAGGTCCTGTAGTAGATGTGTGAAACGCATATAGATATAAATGTCTGTCTTGCATAGAAACTAGATAAAATACTACCTACATAAAAATGATACATTAATCATTGCAAATTATATAGCTACATTCAAATCACATGCTAAATATAAAATGCTACATTAAAGTAATGTGAAATGTAAAAGCTTTTCTACTACTAGTGGCCACAAATGTTACTTTGTCAATTGTAATTTAAAATTATTCTGGAATACATTTCATTGTGCCGTGTTTTTTTACTATGTGGACTTTCAGAACTCTGCCGAGCAAAACAGATATAGAGTTCTCTTAAATCCGCCTCAATATAGGATTGTGTGTTTCTCAAATACTCTCCTCCCTGCTGCTTGTCCTCTCCCAAAGGGACAGCTACCAGGAAGGAGAAATGAGCCCCATACCTATGGTTTCTGATCCTTTCAACGGAAACAGGAACTGAAGAACAGTTCTTAGGGGCAGTTAACACTACCCTCTAATGTTTTTAACTTATGCATGGGTTGGTTGACTATAATGGGACTTTATTCTTAGAATATTTTAACACATTAGTTCAGTAACTTGGTTTGTTGATGACCTTAGAGTGATCTGTTCTGTTGTCTTGGGTCTTAACATTTGTTTGATCAAAATAGGGTTTAAAATACTTTTCCTTTCTTTTCAGAAGTGTCATATTTCCTAGATCAGTGGTTTGCAAACTTTTTTTCTGGTGACCCAGTTGAAGAAAATTATTGATGCCCATGACCCAATGGAGCTGGGGCAGAGGGGTTTGGTATGTGGGAGGGGCTCAGGGCTAGGGCAGAGAGTTGGAGTACGGGGGTGAGGGCTGCCAGATGAGGCCAGGAATGAGGGGTTCAGAGTGTGGGAGGGGGCTCTGGGCTGGGGCAGGGGCTTGGGGTGCGGGAGGGTGTCAGGGCTTTGGGCTGGGAGTGCAGGCTCTGGAGTGGGGCCAGGGTTGAGGAGCTTGGGTTGCAAGAAGGGGTTCTGGGTTTGGGGGGGCTCAGGGCTGGGGCAGAGGATTGGGGCATAGGGTTGGGGTGCAGACTTACCTCAGGTGACTCCCAGTCAGCGGTGCAGCAGGGGTGCTAAGGCAGGCTTCCAGCCTGTCCTGGCACCGCAGACCGCGCTGCGCCCCGGAAGTGGCCAGTAGCAGGTCCGGCTCCTAGGCAGAGGCATGCCAGCGGCTCCGTGCAGCTCTTGCCCGCGGGTGGCACCACCACCCCCCAGCTCCCATTGGCCGGGCTAGTGCTTGGGGAGGGGGCAGTGCATGGAGTCCCATGGTCCCCCCGCCTAGGAGCCGGACCTGCTGCTGGCCGCTTCCGGGGGACAGCCTGGTGTCAGAACAGGTAGGGACTAGCCTGCCTTAGCCAGGCAGCACCGTCAACGGGACTTTTAACGGCCCGGTTGGCGATGCTGATCAGAGCCACCACGACCCAGTTCCTTACATTCCGTGACCCAGTACTGGGTCACGACCTGCAATTTGAAAGCCACTGTCTAGATATTGGTCTAAATAAAGAGTCACAACTTCAGGATTTTGTTTTTTAAGAGAATTCTTGATGATTAACCCATAAATCTTAGTGCGGAGTAGTTACTTTAGTTGTTTAGGGATAACTTGCTTAAATGTTTGCAAGTTAATTCAGTGTTATAAAGTTTGTTAAAATATTCATCTTAAGAAAAGATAATATGGTTATAACATGTTTTACTGTCAAAGAGAAGAAAGTTTTCAGCCATTAACCCCCCGCCCCCTACTATTATAGTATTACAAAGAATTATAATCCCTTTAGGAAATGACTTGAGATTTGACAAGTGGTACTGCATGTGAGTTGTCCTCTCATGTCTCATAAGTAATCCATGGATGTATGACTTTAGGACAAAGTAATCATAAAATGTATTTTTCCCTCACGAGACAATACAGGTTGAACCTCTCTAGTCCGGCACCCTCGGGAACTGACCGGTGCCGAACCAGAGAATTTGCTGAACCACGGGAGGTCAATATTGTGGCAAGCGGGTCTCTTTTTATTTTTATCTCGCCGAGGTGAATAAATGAAACACGCTTGCAACGCCGCCTAGCCAAGGCTTACCGTCTCTCTTCATAACAAAGTGTTAGTGTTGTTATACAATTTTACTGTATTGGCACAAGGAAATAAGTAAATAAAGCGTAAAAAACATAAAATAATATGAAAAAGAAATAGACGATAATACAGGTAAATCTATAGTAGTAGTAGTAGAGCCTCGATACTACCACCCTGCAAACAAGCGGATAAGAAATACCATGTCTCCACTAAAGACATTGAATTTCTGTTCTCCCACCCTTCTCCCAAGTTCCCTCATGGTCAATGCGCTATAAGAGAAGCGGCAACACCACCACTCTAGGACAACCCCGTGTGACAGGGACTAGAAGAGGCGAGACCTCTTCAGTCATAAAGCATACTCTTCATCTACAGTCCAGTTCTATATTGCTAACTATGAGGCACTCCTACCCAAATTTAATCATCTGAACTATTCAAAATTTCAAGAATTCTGTCAACTCCTCCCAGACAACAAAAAGGAGCAGTTCCAGGTACTGGTGATGGAAAGACAACTCCTGGCCCATACGGCACTGCAAGGCTCTTTGGACTCTGCGGGCATGGCTGCTTGCTCCATTGCAACATTGGTGGTGATGAGACGAGCATCATGGCTTCACCTCTTCATATTCCCCAGAGAGGTGCAGTCCACTGTCAAGGATCTTCCCTTTGAAGGGCCTAAACTCTTCTCCGAGCACATGGATGAGTCCCTCCATTCTTTAAAGGATTTTAGAGCGCTACTCTGTTCACTCAGCATATATACACCAGCACCTAAGATAAGACAGGGTAGATACCAAGCTATCCCAAGGTTTCAACCTATACATTTCACCCGTCAGCAACAGTATGACGCGCAATGTAGGCAACAGAGGCCTCCTCCCAAACTCAGGCAGACCACAGCTCAAGGGGCTACATCTCACACATTGACCTCCAAACAACAATATTGAAGCTTTGGTCGAGGCCCCAAGATGCCTCCCTCTTGTCCAGTTGCTGCAACCATCTTCAAGAGACCATCAGTTTGGCAACTGCTTGGCCACCTTCTACCTATTATGGCAACAAGTCACCTCAGACAAGTGGGTCTTGGAAATCATCAACAAAGGGTACTTCATCCCATTCCCCTCTCTTCCACCCAGCCTCCCCACCTCTCCGTCCCTCTTCAAGGACCCTTTTCACAAACACTTTCTACAAGAAGAAATAAACCACCTTCTGCAACTGGGAGCCGTAGAACTGGTCCCATTCTAGCACAGAGTGAAAGATTTTTATTCCCACTATTTTCTGATCCAAAAGAAATTAGATGAGTGGAGACCTATCCTAGATTTGAGGAACCTCAAAAAGTTCATCAAACTACAACGCTTGAAGATGGTCTCACTATCAACAATTATCCTAGCACTGGAACAGGGGGACTAGTTTCCGGCCTTTGACCTGCAAGATGCGTACTTCCATATCACCATACATGCTTCCCATCGGCGATTCCTCAGATTCATCTTGGGGGTCCGACCATTACTAATATAAGGTACTACCCTTTGGCTTTCTGCAGTGTCATCGGTATTTTCCAAAGTCCTCGCGGTGGTGGCAGTGCACATACATGAACAACGGGTTGTAATATTCTCATATCTAGATGACTGCCTCCTCAAAACTCCCTCCAGAGTCTATGCTGTCAAAGCCATAAGAAAAATGATGGACCTTTTCTCCAACCTCGGCCTCCAGATAAACATACAAAAGTTGGTACTGACACCAGTACAGCTCTGGAATTTATTGGGACCCAGCTGGAGGCTGCCAAAGCAAGAGCCTTCCTCCCAAGTCACAGATTTTTGGTAATAGTCAGTCTCATCTCCACTGTGAGCTACCAGCCCGCAGATATCTGCCAGGACTTGTCTACAACTGCTCAGTCATATGGCAGCGGCCAGGTTCGTGGTGAAACATACCAGATTACACATGTGCCATCTTCAGGGATGGCTACGAACAGACACAGCCTAAACAAACCTGCTATTGATACCAATCAAGATCAAGGACTCATTAGACTGGTGTACACAACCCCAAAATGTCAGGGGTGCCTTTCCTTCACCCAACACTGTCCTTGATACAAACAACCAACACCTCCCTACGTGGGTAGGAAACACATCTACAGGGCAGGTGGTCCCCCTCAGAATCAGTGTTGCACATCAATCTCCTAGAATTACATGCAGTACGCAATGCATGCCGACACTTTCTACCATTAATCAAAGGACCATAAATAAGAGTAATGACGGACAACATCACCTGCACGTTCTATATCAAAAGACATGGGGGAGCGAGGTCCCAATCCCTGTGATCAGAAGCACTAAAATTTTGGAACTGGTGTATCCAATACAGCATCAGCATCTCGGTCTCATACCTACCTGGACACCAGAACATCATGGCAGACTCACTGACCAGGAGATTCTCACAAGATCACGACTGGGAGTTAGACACAAAAGCCCTGCAGGACATATTCAACTGCTGGGGATTCCCGAGCATAGATCTCTTCAGCACACCCAAAGTTGCCAAATGTCCACAGTTCTGCTTGCTTATTACATGGGGTGCACCCCTACTCTGTGGCTTTCCACCCTTTTCCCTATTGTTCAAAGGGCTTCACAAGATACAGGTGGAACAAGCCGCAGTCATTCTCATGGCCCCAACATGGCCACGACAGATTTGGTATCCTTACCTCATGCACATGGTGGTCTGTGCACCAATCACCCTACAGTTGACTCCACACCTCCTCTCGCAGGACACAGGCCAGATCCACTATCCCAATCTAGAACTCCTACATCTGAAGGCATGACTTCTCCGTGGTTCCAGGATTCGGTGATGACCTGTTCAGAAGAGGTGAAAAAGATTCTTTTAAATAGCAAATGTGGTACAACTTACCTCTATAAATGGAAAAGATTCTGAACTTGGTGCGACACTAAATATGTCCCTGCAATGAGTGCTCCTTTGTCTCTCATTCTAGACTACACTCTAGAACTTAAAAGATCAGGACTCTCCACAAGCTCCGTTCACATACACCTGGCCGCCATCACTGCATTCCACCCCAAGATAGGTTATTCCATATTTATCGACACACTAACGGAAAGATTCCTTAAGGGCCTTCAAAACCTGTATCCTCAAATACGAGACCTCACCCCACCTTGGGATCCCAACCTAGTTTTGCACTGTCTCACTGGCCCCCCGTTTGCGCATGGCAATGTGCTCCTACATGTACCTATCTATGAAAACAGGATTTCTCATCACCATCGCATCCCCCGACGAGTAGGAGAAATGGGTGCTCTCCTGGCATACCCGCCATACACAGTCTTTCACAAAAACAAGGTCATGTTATGACCAAACCCAAAATTCTTACCGAAGATGCTGTCCTCTTTCCTTTGAAACCAACCTGTCCACTTTCCCTCCTCCTTCCCAAAGCCACATGGCAACCAACACATTACACATCTTGGATGTCAGACAACCATTAGCCTTTTACCTTGACAGAACTAAATCTTTCAGGCATTCACCACACTTATTCCTCTATTGCTGAAAGATCAAAGTGAGCAGCCATAGCCAAACACCATCTTTCCAAATGGATCTCAGAGTGCATCCCCCTTTGCTACCAATGACACAAATTGTGACCCCCACCTGGAACTCGAACGCATTCCACTCACTCATTGTCCACTTCAATTGCCTTTGTAAAAAACGTGTTGATTACTGATATTTGCAAAGCGGCCACCCAGGCATCCACAGACACTTTTAGCCGACACTATGGCATTACCCACGATGAGGCATCATGTGCTCTACTAGGACACACTGTCCTATCGTCCTTGGTACACATCACTCTGAAGCCTCAGCCTTCCTTCTAGGGGCACTGCTGTAAAGTCACCTACAGGTACACTACTCAAAGAAGAAGAGAAGGTTACTCACCCGGGGCAGTAACTAAGGCTCTTCGAGATGTGTGTCCCTATGGGTGCTCCATTACCTGCTCTGGAGTTCAAATGTAGACTCTGCGGTGGAAAAGGAACTGAGGTCAGTTGGACCTCACAGCACGAGAAGTGGAGGAGCGCATGTGCGGCCCAATGGGCATGGCTACCAAAGATCTCCGATCCTAGGTACAGGAGGCACTCCTGCACCTACAGTGGAGCACCTGTAGGAACATACATCTTGAAGAACCTCAGTTACTGTACAGGGTGTGTAACCTCTTTTTCTCAGGCTAAGATCTGATTTCCGCAGCATTCAAGTAAATATTTAAACTATTTTAGCCAGCCAGTTTTCTAGTCCACTGATTTGCTTTTTATGTTTGACTTTTCATCAGCTATTTTCTCTTTGAACGCTACACTGAGCATACAACAATGATATTCTCATTGGGAATGTTTATAGCAGGGGTAGGCAACCTATGGCACGCCTGCTGAAGGCGGCACGCGAGCTGAGTTTCAGTGACACTCACACTGCCCGGGTCCTGGCCACCGGTCCGGGGGGCTCGGCATTTTATTTTAATTTTAAATGAAGCTTCTTAAACATTTTAAAAACCTTATTTACTTTACATACAACAGTTTAGTTATATATTATAGACTTATAGAAAGAGATCTTCTAAAAACATTAAAATGTATTACTGGCACGCGAAACCTTAAATTAGAGTGAATAAATGAAGACTCGGCACACCGCTTCTGAAAGGTTACTGACCCCTGGTTTATAGCATTGATTTTTAAGTATGCTTTTTGACCTAGCATTAATCTGTAATTAGTTCCAATTAGCAGGAAACCTGAAATTCTTTGTCAAGGTTAAAGTGTCTTTAATTTTTCTCAGTTTTAAAGTTAGTCTCGGAATATCTGTCAGTTTCTATGTTGTTACTTTGAAGTTGGTATACCACCTTCATATATGAGCCTGCCAAAATCATGAATCTTGCCAGACCCCGCACGTGCTGCTGAAATTCCCAGTAGAATATATTAAACCTCTATACAGAGACTCAGTGTGACATTAGATCTAAATTGAGTTTTGAGAGCCCTAATTTCACTGGTCTACAATTTTTGAGAAGTTGTCTGCTTCAGAGATAAAATGTGCTATTTATTATGTATTTTGATGTGCTGAATTCAAATATGACAATTAAAACAACTGGCTACTGTTTCAAAGATATTTAAGTTTTTACATTTTATGTCTATGTATATTGTGTAGATAGAGTTTTAATCATAAATTGTAAACCTAGGGCTTTTCATGTGTTTATGGTTGCTTTACATGATAATATTTCACCTGTCCTGTGTATGTAACACTTCAAAAATCAGCAAAAGGGTTATATAACTAAAATGTATTATGAAACAAAAGGCAAAAAACTATTTATGTACATAGTTTAGTCCTATTCAGTGTCTACTCAGCGCTTCTTGGCTTGTCTCTTGTATTCATTAAATGGAGCATCTCTTGTCACTGTCCAGCAATAGTCTGCAAGCATTGATGGGCTCCATTTGTCCTGATAGCGTTTCTCCATTGTTGCAATGTCCTGGTGAAATCGCTCGCTGTGCTCGTCGCTCACTGCTCCGCAGTTCGGTGGGAAAAAAATCTAGATGAGAGTGCAAAAAATGTTTCTTTAGTGACATGTTGCAACCAAGGCTTTTGTATGCCTTGAGGAGGTTTTCCACCAACAACCTGTAGTTGTCTGCCTTGTTGTTTCCGAGAAAATTTATTGCCACTAACTGGAAGGCTTTCCATGCCGTCTTTTCCTTGCCATGCAGTGCGTGGTCAAATGCAGCATCTCGAAGAAGTTCACGAATCTGAGGACCAACAAAGACACCTTCCTTTATCTTAGCTTCACTTAACCTTGGAAATTTTCCACGGAGGTACTTGAAAGCTGCTTGTGTTTTGTCAATGGCCGTGACAAAGTTCTTCATCAGACCCAGCTTGATGTGTAAGGGTGGTAACAAAATCTTCCTTGATTCAACAAGTGGTGGATGCTGAACACTTTTCTTCCCAGGCTCCAGTGACTGTCGGAGTGGCCAATCTTTCTTGATGTAGTGGGAATCTCTTGCACGACTATCCCATTCGCAGAGAAAACAGCAGTACTTTGTGTATCCAGTCTGCAGACCAAGCAAGAGAGCAACAACCTTCAAATCGCCACATAGCTGCCACTGATGTTGGTCATAGTTTATGCACCTCAAAAGTTGTTTCATGTTGTCATAGGTTTCCTTCATATGGATTGCATGACCAACTGGAATTGATGGCAAAACATTGCCATTATGCAGTAAAACAGCTTTAAGACTCGTCTTCGATGAATCAATGAACAGTCTCCACTCATCTGGATCGTGAACGATGTTGAGGGCTGCCATCACACCATGGATGTTGTTGCAGGCTACAAGATCACCTTCCATGAAGAAGAATGGGACAAGATCCTTTTGACGGTCACGGAACATGGAAACCCTAACATCACCTTCCAGGAGATTCCACTGCTGTAGTCTGGAGCCCAACAGCTCTGCCTTACTCTTGGGTAGTTCCAAATCCCTGACAAGGTCATTCAGTTCACCTTGTGTTATGAGGTGTGGTTCAGAGGAGGAGGATGGGAGAAAAGGTGGGTCCTGTGACATTGATGGTTCAGAACCAGAAGTTTCATCCTCTTCCTCTTCCTCGTCTGACTCAAGTGAGAATGATTCTGGTGCATCAGGAACCGGCAGTCCTTCTCCGTGGAGTACTGGGTGTATAGCTGATAGAATGTTTGGATAATACACAGTCCACTTTTTCTTCTTTGACCGGCCTTTCCCAACTGGAGGCACCATGCAGAAGTAACAATTGCTGGTATGATCCATTGGCTCTCTCCAAATCATTGGCACTGCAAAAGGCATAGATTTCCTTTTCCTGTTCAACCACTGGCGAAGATTTGTTGCACAAGTGTTGCAGCATATGTGGGGGGCCCACCTCTTGTCCTGATCTCCAATTTTGCAGCCAAAATAAAGGTGGTAGGCTTTCTTAACCATAGTGGTTATATTGCGCTTTTGTGATGCAAAAGTCACTTCACCACAAACATAGCAGAAGTTATCTGCACTGTTCACACAAGTACGAGGCATCTCTGCTCACTTTGGCTAAACAGAAATGTGTCCCTTTGCAAAATCAAACCCTGACAAATGAGAGCACGACACTGTATGATTTCTAGAGCTGATATAGGGCAATTTGTTCAGCAGAGTGATGTAAGCTTCGTTATGATTGCATCATCCATGACTTCTAGGAATAACATGATGCAATTCATATCCTATATGACGCAATACCAGCTTCAGATTGCATCATTCATTGTTTTGCCTAAAAAGCAAGTACTGTCCAAACCCATTCACAGATTTATTCATAGATCTGGTTTAAATTGAGATCCCTTCCCTTTATAACTCACTTATCCTCCGCCATTCCCAAGTCAAGGGTTGTATATACTGACCCAATAGCATATCTTGAAAACTAGAGCCAATCAACAATTTTAAGCATCATTTTCGTTCTCAGTGACCCAGAATTAGTAAAGTTTGACTACATTTATTTCAGAAGCATTTTGGCTGTAGAGCAGTGTTTTTAGGGTAAAATACCTTTTTTTAAGCTCAAGTAATTATTCTGTGATCCTTAAAGAAAATAAGCAAATTTTTAAAATATCTTATGTGCATATGTATATAAAATATTGTGTTATCATTGGGGGTAAAGGCCTGGAGTTGTTATACTATAGTAAATCAACAAGACACAGAGACCCCAATCCTGCAATGTGTACCACCACGTGAGTAAACTGCTATATTGGCATGTAGTCTCAGTGAAGTTTAATGGGGTCCTGCCTGGGCACAGTTATCCATCCACACATTACATCTTGCAGTATGAGGATAAAAGTTAGTGTGGAAATTGTTGAAAGCCAATCAATTGTCAGAAACAGTTAAGTAGAATTTTTGTGTTTTTTCCTTTTTTCCCTGTGGTATTTGACAAAAGTCTTGCTCACTGCCAATGAAAATATTGGATATGTCTTGGAAATGCTTTGAATGAAGAAAAAATCCTTTCCTATAATAACTTCAACCAGTCAAAACTTTTCAAGCCCTTGTATAATTCCTCTCATTTGTACCCAAACTTTTTGTTTTAATAGTAGCCATAAATCATGACATGAAATTATACAAGTATAAGTTTCATAATGGAAACTTGATGATTTGATCTGTGCTCTATTTTAGTATTCAGTCCCACAAGGATTTTTTGTTATAAATAGATAGTAGGTCTTATTGTGGCCTGGAATTTTTTTAACTTCTGGAACAAACTACAGTATGTCCCTCTAAAGCTAGTGACACTTTATTTTTCTTTTTGCATATTACTTTTGCTGTGGGGACATATTATGCAACCAGAGTATTTTGGATAGTTTGGTTGCAATGAATTTCAAATGAGCCAAAAACAAAGACTGAGCTCAATTGCACCCTTCATAGCATCTTTATTGCTGTGGGAGAATGAGTATTTATACAGTGCTTTTTCAATGAAATACAAACACTGAAAATGTACATGGGTCTCATAATTTTTATTACTTTATATAATGTAGCTTCTAAATGTAAAAGTACATTGATTTGAAAATGGCTTAATGAAAAATTTTACCCCAAAAAATCACAAACAAAGTTACGGTGTTTAAGATAAAAATGTACTGATTTGAACAATCCTTCTTTTTAATAGGAGACAGATGACTACAGGTATTTTGACCCCAAGATGTTGCGAGGCAGTGACAGGTGAGTTTCCCATGATTTTTTTTCTTTTTACCTTCTATATGTTGGAACAGCTAATGTAAGAATTTTGTACTTAATTTGGATCATAACATAACTGCATTAGTCCCATTAATTTGTAGAAAGTATTCTCTTACAAGAGTACTTTCTGCAGAATCTTTTGCAACTACTTTCTGTATTTTTGTGCACGTACATAATTCTTTAAATCACAAATATACTGCTTTTTTAGAAGGAAGGCATGAATTTTAAAAATATTTTGGGGTTTTGCTCACCATAAGTTTTATTGTTTGGCACACATTTTTTGTCTTTTAAATTCAACTTTTCCCTACTTCTTGATTGCTTGAAATGATAGTCACAACCTCTAAGTCAGGCAGCTCATGTTAGAGGAATTTGCAGCCAAAAGCAATTCCGTGGAGTCTGGACTCACCAGAGAGATTTCTGCAGAGTGCCTTTGATTTAAATCATGATTTAAATCAATAGTCAGGAAGACTCGATTTAATCATGGATTTCTACATAAAAGTGCATTCTTGTTGGTTCTTATAACTAATAGATATTCTTCACAACTCAGATAAATGTAGATTTCATTTTTAGAAGGTACACACTATGCATTTTTTAAGTGATTTATTTTGAAAACTTTTCAGAAAATGAATGATTGTTTGGTTATTTAATTTACCAAAGGTAATTGAAGCAGGTATTTATGAAGTCATTGGGAGGTGAACTATCTCCAATTCAACAGGTTAATCATTAGTATTTGGAGGATTTTCTTGCCATGCTGTATTAGGAGGAGGACATCACCAGACAGACATTTAAATTGTTTTATTTAACAAAAACAACGATGTTGTGTGTTCTGGATTTTTTTCTTCAACAGCAAACATATAATATTTTAACAAAACAAGCATATGAATTTTTGAATTTAAGCATTCAAGTTTTTTTAAATCAGGTTTGTTTTTGTTAAAATTGTTTTTAACTAAAATAGTTAAATGAAATATTTTTTTCTTAAAAACAAAAATTAAATTGACTGTGTCAGCCAGGTCAACGTGAGAAACTTAAAATATTGGCTTCTGCAGCTAACTCAGTCGTCTCCACCTTCATTTTCCTGTTTGTTCATAATCTGGAAAAGAAAAACAAGCTTTCCTGCTTTTTCAGTTCCCAAACGATTTCTCAATTTGGAATGAATTAGTCCAAAGGAAGAAAATACTCTTTCTACACCGGCAGAAGAAGCTACTGCTGTTAAGTGAGGTTATCACTTCAACAGTCTCTGAATCAAAGTGTTTAAGTGACTTCCACCAGTTCACTAGTGTGACTTTCTTTAAAACATCATCAGCAAACATATTTCTTGAATGGTTCACCCTTAGCTCTGAAGTTTATTATAATTGGCATTATGGAGGGATGATTGCTGGATGTCCATGTCATAGCCAACTCCTCTTCTTCAGCAGTTAAGGTTTGACCCTGGTACTGAGTATTGAAAATATTTGCAAGAAAATGAGCTGGAGATAGTGCTTGTTCCATTAGTTTTTTTTTAATGCTTGTAATTTAACTCTGTCATTGCATATTTCTCTTTTTAAGATCTCACTCAGTTCCTTGCAAATTTCAACTGCGTCAGCAATAAAACAGCTATTTCCCTGCATTTTGTTCAAGGCTACAGAAATAGGCTTCAGGGTACTCAGCATGTGTTCAACATTTCTCTTAAGCCCAATGTTGAGAACTTTGGCTGTGACAAGCAACAGAGAGTCCTGTGGCACCTTTAAGATTAACAGATATATTGGAGCATAAGCTTTCGTGGGTGAATACCCACTTCGTCAGGCGTCTGAAGTGGGTATTCATGCGTGAAAGCTTATGCTCCAATACAACTGTTAGTCTTAAAGGTGCCACAGGACTCTCTGCTTTTTACAGATCCAGACTAACATGGCTACCCCTCTGATACTTGGCTGTGACAGTGCCATCTATTTTTTCCCAATTTTCTTTCCAAACTCTCATTAGATTAGGCCAGTTCTTGATATAGTGCTCGAAACAGTCCACTACTGAGTTCCATCGCACGTCTTGTGGGAGAGCTAGCTTGGTTCCTCCCACTTTTTTCAGAGCAGCTGCTGCAAAGTGGTTGTTACGGAAATATTTTGCAATTTCAACAACATTAGCCTTTATTTCTGGAACAGTGAAGTCTTTGGCTAGGAGGTGCATCAAATGAGCATTGCAACCATATGTTATTAGCTTGGGATTCTCTTCACTCTCTTCTAAATAATTTCTTCTCATCTTGCATACATTTGCAGCATTGTCTGTGACCAAGCTGTGTACTAGACATTTGAATTTTTTTCAGTTTATCACTTTTACCGCTACTTCTTGTAAGTATTCTGCTGTGTGTGCATTTCCTGATGTATCAATTGTTTCTGTGAGGAAGACATTCCCTTCTTCTGTTGTCACACAAGCACATACAACAGGATCATTGTGGACATTGCTCCATCCATCAAGACTCAGGTTAACAATTTTACCCTCTAGACCTTTTGCACACTGCTCAATTTCTCTTTCATACACTTTATCCAGCAATTTGCCTGCAACATCTGCTCTGTTGGGTGGACTGTATCCTGGTCTTAATGACTGAACCATTTTAATGAAGTGTGGGTTCTCAATCATACGGAAAGGAGAGTTTGTTGCATAAACAAACTGGGCAATTTTTTCATCAATTACCTCTTTTTGTAATCTGCTGGTTCTCATCACAAATTTATCTATGGTTGTTTCTGGATGATGGAGATTTCTTTTTTTCTTTTTGCTACAGGTGATATACAGTGGATATGTGACAGACACGATGTGACTGACACTATCATTGGCAGATAACTCTGAAACTATAGAAAATTATAGGGATCTTGAAGGTGGATAGTCTTCAGAATCCTGTATGTTGAGGATGGATTCTCCTAAACAAAATAAGTCAATGCAGTTATTTAATTATTATTACCATACTGCTCATTTAGTATTACTCACTGCATTCACTGACACTCAGTACTACTTTAAAGGTGAAATTGTAAAAGGAGGATCTGCCTATTTCAGCTATTTATTTTTTATCACAGCTGCATCTAAAATGATAGTACCATAGAGTAACAACTATATTTTTTGCTCAAACATGAGAATTCAATAGTAGTACAGAAGGAAGACAGGCAGTCCTTAAGAAAGAAGAATGAAATAAAAAAGTTTACCAACCTGAAGATCCTGCACTTCTCGTGATATTGTTTCATTCAGGCAAACAGGCCTTGCGTTTCTTTGTTGCTCTGTTTGCATTTTGCATGCATGCCTATCTTACCCACAGGTAGAGGAACTTCATTAAACTATTCCCAATCTGGGTCTCTTTTACAGCCTGTTGCCATTATAGGTTTTTCCTTCTAGTGAGAGAGTGGTATGGTAGATCTCAAATCAATGAAGGCTGCACTCAGAAAGACCTCAAGACTTCTGGAATATGCTGCTCAAACAGTTTCACTTTTGTTTCTACTGCCTGTCCCTCCTTTCTCACATTTATCTCCAGACTGTGTACTAGACATGTCCAGATCTATTCCGCCCCCAACAATTCATTGAACTTTTTGAAACTTTACACTTTGAGAGAAAGGTAAGGGATTGACTCTGTGTACACAAATTTGCAGAGGGACAGACAATAGGGTTGAGGTCTGTTATTTCTCACCTCTATATATTTATTTATTTTAAAACATTTTTGCTTTTAACAAGCATGTTATCTCTGGAGACACAAATTCACAGTTTGAGAACTGCAAAACTAAGCATCTCTTATGGTATCTTCTAGACTGAGCACTGAGTCCCATTGGGTAGATAGAAAGATTAACCTAAATAATCTATACAGAAGCCCCTGGAACCTCATAAGATTGGGTCCCTAATCCATGAGCTGTTGGAACTCATTTACAAAACTTTTCTTAAACACTACATGAATATATTGTCTCATACTATAGAATTAGAATTTATAATCCCTATTCCATGAGGGGATATCTTTGAGCTGTAATGTATCTTAATTAAAACTATCTTTAGATTGCTTTTTTCCTCAAAAAGCATTTTATCAAAAAAATCCAATTTAAATAAAAAAAATCCGATTTTTATTTTTTTAATAAATCATTGATTTGTATCCACCTTGGATTTCTGTAGTACTGCATTTGAAACACTCATTCCACTGACTGAGAATGCTGCTAATAGCTTACAAATAGTCTGCACAGATAAAGGAATGGGTCCTAATGTTTAGCAGCAGGATTTCTTGTGATACTTTTTTACTCTGGAGTGTTAGAACCATTTACAAAAGTACTGTTTGATCTCAGAATTTTTCATACTTAACTTCTTAAAGTCATAGGTCATTAACAATGAACTTAAACTTCCCTACCTGTTATTCAAGAGGTAAATATTTTCATCCATTTTTAACCTGAAATTTTGATGCAATTGTACAGTAGTTCTATAAACTACATTGGTAGTAACATATAGATTTCTTGTTTGAGTGTGAAATGGAGAATTATCTAGACATTTTGCAAAAAGAAAAAGGAAGAAATAGTAGCACCTACAGCAAAAATGTCATAAACTGTTTCTTGACCTGCTACCTTTATGAATATCTGTAGCTGATAATCTCAGCAATAGCACTCTCTAGAAATAGAGAAGATCTTTGGTTTTAATGTACTTTAAACAAATGGCCAACACTGTCCTTGGCCATTTGCATTCAATAAGAATTTCAGCTGTCCCCTTACCAGTGTTCTTCACTCCTGACAAGCACATTTACAATAATGAAAAATGATTTTCAGAGTATAAGTATCTGTTTTATACATTGCACATGCACTTTCAAAACTAGCTTTATGGATTAAAAATGAGCGCTGAAAGCTATCAAAGTTAAAATTGGCAGTGCTGTATATTTTCCTTTTTTAAATATAGCAGCATCTTTCAGCCTGTTTTATTTTGCTATTGTGAAACATCTGGTTTGAGTGCAGTTTTGTCTGTGAAACTATTAAAAAATAGTTTAACTTACTAAAATCAAGCCAAACTTGATATTTTTTTTTTGCTCTTTCAAAAATGTGCATTGATTTTAGTACCTAATTTGCACCCACAGGTATCACAGTTTCTGTGTGTTCATATTACAATTTGTGAACTGATGTGCTTTCATGCATCATCATACATGCAGTGCAGATGCAAGGTTGTGTGCACATAATTCAGAAAAATTAGTTCTTGGAGACCACTTCTTGTCTCTTTCTTCCATAAGGCATGTAGGAACAATCTTAAGCATGTTATGTATATGACTAGAGGGGGCTACAAATTTTACTCTTAAGTGAATAAAGGTTCCAACTCATTTTAAACCAGGTCTGATGAAGGAGACAGCAGAATAAATATGGCTGCATAGGCTTTTGTTTGTAGTCATCCTTATCTTTTGAACAGTACTACACAGATCAAACAATATTCTTTCAACAGCTGAAAATGATCTAAGAAACTAGTCCAGCTAGTTGCCAAAAACTCAACTTTAAAATGTTGATGTTCAGTATTATGATTACTGAAAGGCCATTATTAATTTGTCTTTGAGGTATTCCTTAGCACAAAACTAATTTCATTCCAACATACCCTTTTGCTGTGTGGACTATTGGAGTTTCTACTTATTACTTTTAAAAGTGTACAGGAATTATGTTAACCTAATCCAGTCACAGCACAGCTAAATTTTTCTTCCCACATTACACCTCTGTCAGTATTTGTGAGACTTGTCCAAAAGGATGACGTTGAATATATGTGAATGTATAGATCATATTTAAATAAGGGAGAACTATATTAGCAACAATGTAAATGAAGAGGCTACTGCATTGATGCCAGAATGTCAGTCCACCTGTAGTAAAGGATTGATTCCAGTGTATAGGAGAATGAGCTTCTTCTGAGGAATGGCAATATTGATTGAACTGTTTTCTACCAATTTTGAGGGATTTGGGAAGAATTCCTGAAAAGAGAGAGTGAGAAATCAATTCATTCTTTTCTTCTTTTATCCTAATTTGTTCTTGCTTTGTCTTATATTTCTTTCCTCAAACCTCTCTTGGAATCATTATAACCTGTAAACTGTGGATTCTGAAAACTACATTATCTGCATGTTTGTGATTCCATTGTTTTTGGTTAGGGCTCTTGTTCCTTTCTGTGGTGTTTGCGTATTTCCAGACCAAAAGACAGAGGGTTACTGTATAGTTGTAAAAAAGGACATTTATACAAAACATTATTAGAAGCCTATAGTTATTGAATGTATGGTCAACATTCCATAAACTGTGCCCCTGTATCACAACCCTCCTATGGGCCAGCAAGGGGCATGTTTGATTAAACCCTGGGGACATAAGAGTGAGGAAAGGTAGGGTAGACTCTGCTACTCCAGAGCCATCTCTTTCCTCCCTCCACCTTCCCTTGCAATGTACAGGGAAGGAAGAGATTTCTTCACTTTCCCAGCTGCCTATTTGGTAGGCAATTGGGGGAGTTGATTGATTATCTTGTGTGCTTTCCCCACCTTTCCCTGTCCCTGAAGCCCTCTAGACATGTAGCAGCCTGTCCTGTAATGGAAATCTAGTTTGGACTGCCTTTCCAACATGCTGAGAGTCTGATCACATCACCAGATTTAGGGATCAGGATTGAATTTTTTCCCCCAGGGCAAGAGTCACAAGATGCCCAGCTGTTGTTTTTGCCTTCCTTGCATCATTCTGGAGGCCTGGTTTCAGGTTAACAAAGAGTAAGGACAGGAATTTAAAAGTTGTAAGTTTAAAAGTGGAGTTTATAAGTTTGTGAAGCTGGTGTCCAGTGTGGATAAGAGGCTCAAAGAGACAACTCCCAGAAATCAGCTTGAGCAAGAGACTCAGGGAATAACTTGTAGGACCTATTAGCCTGCAGGAAGAAGGGGAGACCATAAATTTTTGCAGAATGAGGTACCCTTCATGTTTACCCCCATCCCCTTTTATGAAGAGAGGGTAAGAAGATTATGAGGTGAGCTGAATCCTAGGAATTAGGTGGAAGGGGGCCAATCATGAATATTGGTTATTTGGCCTGGGGGCCATTTAATATACACACTGGGACTGAAGTAAAGGCTAAGAGTTTCTCTCTCTGTCTGACACAGACACACACACCATAAAGTTGCAGCCTTCTGTTTTAAAATCCATCCCTTTATCTGTTATGTTCTCCTTTGTGCATTGATCAACCTGCTTACATTCACCCAACCGCTGCCTGAGTATATTTTCAATATATAAATCTTCATAAACCACTACCCAAAAAGTGTGATCTACTAACTCAGCCACACTCTATTCCTCAGTTCTCCTGCCCATTTCAGAGATACCAACATCTAGACTTTATTTCCAGAGGCTCAGTGATCCAAGTTTCCAGCAACCCACAGTGATCCAGAGGTCACATTGTATCTTATTCTCAATATTCAGAAATAGCTTCCATTATTCTGGTGTGAGACAACCTAATTTGTCCCATAAATCTTCCTTTGATGGACTGGAAAACCTGTTAACCCTTCTAATGTGAATCAGAAACCCAATTTGTCTGAGAGGAAGGGTCACAGATTTGACTGATTTCCATGAACACTAGTGATTTCTCACAATTTATTAGTTCCACTAGCTGCATCACCACTTACAAAATCCAAGGTGCTCTCACCTGTTCACACGTTACTAAAAAACAAAGCCAAAATTCACTAGTCTTCCAAAACTGAAGAAATAAAAATTTTATATATTTGAGCTAATTGAATGTATGAATGAATGAAATTTCTATATCAAATCTTTTTTTGAGAAATATGATGTTTAAAGTCTTTTTATAACTCTCCATTAAAAAAAACAAAATACCACCAACTATTAGAATGTACTCTGTATATTTTGTGCATATACATATACTTGTTTAATATTTTTATATTTAGATCAGTAGTTAAAACCCTAACTATTCCATTTATAATGCAGTTCATTTTTATTACAGCTCAGTTCCAAGAAACAAAAATCCATTCCAGGAGGTAAGTCATGTAAAAATCATACTTTTTCCAAATCAGGGTCTATGTATTATAGTATCAGTATTTTTTAAAGTTCCAGTCATTTCATGGTCGTGAATTCAGAAAATGGGAGAGTCTGTTTGCAAAATCACTAGTCTAATTATATTTATTATTAATTATACTTAGCAGTTATGCTGGAGAGCTCCTTTCATCTTCAAAGGGTTGTACAAGCATTAACTACTCCTTACAGTACCCCTGCAAGGTAATTATTAGTGATTTAATGATAGAGCCATAATTAGAACGCAGCAATTTTAAACTCCCAATCCTATACTTAGTCCTTTAGAACACAATGCCTCTCTAAATTTAGTCATCCATAAGTCCTTTCACATAGCTAAATACTGCAAAACAGTATTTGTAAGCAATAGTTCCAATAACAACTCAAATTGTATTTAATCATTTGCTGCCTTTTTAATTCATTTTCCACAAACATTTGTGGAAAGTGGTGGGATTTTTTTATTTTCACGGTGATGTTTTCTAAAAACAAAAATCTCATGAGTATTTATTTTAACACATTCATGCTCAGATTCGAGGTGAAAATGCTTGCCCAGCCATCTTGAAATGTCTTTGGTTTCCCTTCTCTTTTGGTTTGTATTCACTTGGAGACCAAAAAAATACTATGTTACTTGAGTAACCATACATCATAAATAGCAAATAGTCAAAGTGAATATGTTGCAAATAACTTATAGGCTGAAATATGTTCACATAAAGTATTCAAATAATTTTGAACATTGAACAAATTAGTAAAAATCCATCAGTTCATGGATAATTCATGAATAGGGGGAAAAAAGCTAATAGTTCATCCACCTTTACAGTTTTCTTGAACATAGCCCAGAAAATGTTACTATTCTTAGGTGGTTTTTAGATTATTAAACCTTCTAATATTAAATGAGAATCTAAAAGAAAATAAAAAATGGTTAAAATATCTTAATAGTAACAGCAGTGTTAGAAGATAGAGCATCTTTATCAAATTAATTCTTAACCTTCCACCAGTGCCAAAACAACGATTAAAAATACTTCCACTAATGGTTATCTCAGTAAAAATTAGTAACTCATAGACTCAGAGTATTCCATTTTCTTCTATAAAGAAATATTTGAAACGTCAAAAGCTTCTGAAAAGCTAAATTAGATAAGGAAAAGTTTACAGCCCTGTTTTGTGTTTGAAGCCAGTGGTTTTCTGTCCCCTAAATGATCGTAATTGCAGTATTGGTAATTCAAGTAATATCCTTAGTAATAGATCCTTTAAGTAGAATTAGGTTTGTAAGATTAACAGGTGGCCCAGATTATTTATTGTTGTTTGCTTTTGAAAACTCCATGTTAAAAAAAAGTTGCTGTTTAATAAAACTGGTTTACATCTTATTTTTTTTTATTAAACTCCATATACTACAGGAATTTGATTGCATATTCTAATTATCTCCTCTTCTATGTGTTTGTATTTTAGGCAATTGTTTTTGTAGTTGGAGGAGGCAACTACATTGAATATCAAAATCTTGTTGACTACATAAAGGTTAAGTACATTTTGCCAATTATATCCTATAATTAATTGATTATAACTAATTGTAGCCTATGTAACTTGTCTTTTCAATCTTGTAGGAGCTTGTTATATTAAGTTCAGCTGAAATGCTTATGTTTATATACAACCTGAAAAAAATTATGTAGAAAAAACATCAATAGCAAATTTGGTTTTTGGTCTTGAAATGGTGAATGCATATTAGCTCTGACTGCAGTTTTGTTATCACTAAACTTGCAATATAGCTGAGAGTTAGACTACTATATTACATTCCAAATTGTTTCACCTTAGAGTAATGTTTTACATGATAGAGAAATTGAAATCTGTAAATGTAGATGTGATGAATTGATCATTAACCTCATTTCTCTTTGCTGTTCAGGTGCAAGGAAAAAGTATTTTCTAGATAAAATGTTGACCTCATCACTCTTTACAGATGAAAAGGCTCAAAGAGTAACTGTAATTGTAGAGGAATTACTCAAATATACATTGCAGGCAATGTCAAGAGTTCTTCTCAACTGACTGTTGAACATCATCATGGGTGCTTTGAGTCACAGTGTAGTTTTCATTTACAACACATCACTACTAAAATAATATTTGCTGCCTAGTAATTGTCAGAAACATCCAGGGAACAGAGATCTTTATACATAACTGTACTGCCCTGTCAAATAGCTTTGATACTGTCAGCTTTGCTAGTCACTAGGAAATATGAAGCTCTAGGTAAAAGACCCTGAATTATATGAAATCATCATATAATATGGTTGGAGTATTCTGTGTAGGACATATCCAATCCCCATCACATTTGATACTGTTTCACAACATTGTTTGATTAATTTTGATTGATAGTAGTTAGATAAAGCAGTTGTCACCACCTTTGAGTAAAGATTAGATGCTACTCAGGAATATCCTTCAGTAACTTTAATCTGCATGTGTCAAAAGCTCTTGTTAGCAAACTGCTCTTCGTGCATGACTCTGCACTTGTAGTCTACTCGGAGCAAGGCCGGCAGATAATGGCATCTTGTTTTACCACAGCCTCATTTTGGTGTGACAGTTAAAGTTTCAAATGCTGAATATATTGCAAACACCAAACAGGCTGTTGAAACACACATCAGGATTAACAGTATAACAGTAAGTGTGGTGACATATACCCACCTTGGAAGAATCTTCACTAAAAAACCTATTGAAGTAATTTACCTAGAAAGCTTTATTGGATTGTTTGCATGATTGTGTGCAAACAGCATGACATTTGGCTTTGCCAAAGAACAAACTGTATAGTATAGTAGTGCTTTCCATCTGTACTATATGCTGTAAAGACATGGACTAGCTTTCAGTTGCTTGAGGTTGGAAAAGAGAATTTTTTTAAAAAAGTAACAGTACTGGTTCATGTTTGACTGCTGGAATACAGGCAATGCTGTTGAATGTGCATCTCAACTGGACAAGTAATGCCCTACAAGTTGTTGAGAAACAAACACCAGAACAACTAGTCTTTGGTGAACTAGTTGGTGGTAAACAGACATAAGGTGAATAAAGGAAATATTTTGAAGACACTAAAAAGAATGTCAGGATACTATAAACGACAGTTATAATAAATGGCAAATGAAGCTGTTTGAGGATAACTTCATCTTTGCAGTGAAGAGCCTGGACTCCTTCAGAAGGTTAGCAAGGTGGTTCTTTGTGGTATAACGTAAACTTAACTGACTCATTTTACATAAGACGTCTTGAATTGGCAAAGCAGATCTTTAGGACTCAGCCCAGTCACTTTCTGCAGAACTAGAGCACCATAGTGATTAGTTTACCAATACATTGTGTTCAAGGCTGTCTTCTCAAAAAGAAGCTAGAAACTAGTTTTCAAATAAAAGCTGAGATTCTCCTATATATTTCTACATACCTCAAATCAAGGGGAGGAGGCGCCACAACTAGGGGGTTTGCTCTGAAGGCTTTGAAAGAAAATAAACTGTGTATATTTTCTTCTTAGCTGATTGCTGAAGCCCGGCTAATACCAAAACTGGCAAGCCAACTACTGCTGCCAATCACTGGAGGGATTTGGGAGCAGTTGCTTCCCTGAGAGATTGCTTGTTTCAAGCCATGCTTAAGTCAATCTGGTGAGAGGATTGGGCTTCTGGCAGAAACTTCATTTTAGACACTTCAGTTTAAAGCAGTAAATGGGAACCCATCAAGTGAAGATCGCCACAAATGCTCCGAGACACTATTCTGTATGGTTATCAAATGAAAATGTGTTAAAGAGCAATCAGCAATCTTGAAAGGTAGAGTAGATTCTTAGAGATACACAGCATGTCAATCCACAGATCCTGTACACCCCTCTGCACCACCCCACCCCAAAAAAAGACAACTCATGTGAAAGGTGATGAGACAAATCAAGTACTCAAATCAGGTTTTCAGCTATTAACCCCTCATAACTGTGAGACTTTCCAGCCATTTTGGTGAATATTGTTGATTGCTATAAACACAATATTGTGTGTAGTTACCTTCATTTTCAAGAAGGAGATATAATTAGTAGGATGAACCAATGTTCTATTACTAAAGCTCCTGTTGGTGTGAATGTTTTGCTTTCTGTGTAATTCAGTACTGCATAGTAAAATTTGACCCAGATGCTTGTAGTAAATTGCACAGACCTCTCCAAAAGAAGACCAGAGTATTGTTGCCCATTTCAACAATATATTTTTATGGTTTCTCAAGACTGTGGAAAAACTATGGACTTTAGCTATGCACAGGTCCTAGGCAACCAAGCAAAAGATTAGTGTTCCTTCCCTTAGCAGGCAGTATCTCAGAAAACTTCTGAGAATGACTTCACGACACATTAAGCGGAGGTGGGAAAGGGTGTTGTCTGGCTTGTTGGGAAAGGTGTGTGGCCGCTTTAAGAGCTAGAAAGCCAGAAAGTGACTCGCAGTGCAGCTTCAGACTTGGTCAATGTGGGGATGCTGACCGATTTCCCCCCCAGGTGACCAGAAGAGAGGGAGGACTATTTAGGTCCACCGTCATGCAGGAAAAGCCCTCTGTGACCTTGACCAGGCAGAGTAACACCCACCCTCCCACCCAGAGATGTAGTTTATCATGATCCTCTGTGGGCATTACACTAGTAACTCCTTTCTTGGGGGCTGGGAAGGAATTTTTCCCTCACTGCCAGATTGGCCAAGGGCAAGGAGGGGGGGTTTCAGCTTACCCAGAACAAGGAGGGCCTAGTTGGGGTGAACATGAAATGGGGGTTAGACTACGATGTCACAAATCATTATGTCAGTGTGGGGCAGATGTCCAGTGCAGGTACTCTGTAGGGAAGGGATACAGTGATCAGATAAAATGAATTGGTAAGGATTTAGGGAGGTATTCTTTAAAGGAGTGGAAATGGGGTTCGGGCTTCCCATGGCTGGTACAGCAGGGAGCCAACCCACCCCCATTTATAGCCTCCCTTACTCCTTATTTGGGGGGAGGACTGGCAAAGTCCCAGCAGCAGGTTAGCTGGGCACCAGGATGAGTAAAAAGGGAGGGCTGACAGCAGTTCCCTCATCCTTAGTATATGTAAATTATTTTGGAATTACCTGCACTGTACACATTTATCTGTCGAGTACCCCCAGACATGTAGGAATAAAGTTGCGGACTAATTAAACCAGTGGTTCTCAAACATTTGTATGCAAGACAAATCAGATTCCTGAAAGGGGTACGGTAGTCTGGAAAGGTTGAGAGCCACTGAATTAAACCACATCCATGTCTCCTGTCCTCCTTCCAGCATAGCCAGACAAGGATTGTTCATCTCTGAGGAGAGGATAGCTTTGCCTCGCTCATCTTCTGATTTGCCTGTAGCAGCATTAACTAAGCTTCAAAAGAAGGTTAAAATCAACCCTCGTGGATTAAGGAGAATCACAGTAATCTGATGCATATATGGAAATGGAAGAAAAGGTTGCATAAGGTTAATTGGCATAAACACAGCTTTTTTCCTAGTATCTTTTTCAACATCATAAAAAAACAACTTGTGTTTTCTGTTGTAAAACTTTCTGGTCATAGGTTCTGCAGATTACTAGTCTTGATGATCTATTTAAAAGACAAAATTTTGTGCGTTGGGTATTCGTAATAAAACTCTTACTCGTAAGCCATTTTAAGGTACTATATCCCTGTTTACAAGACTGAATGGCATTAAGTCTAAGTCCTTACCTCTGTCAAGGAGTATGCTGTATCACAGGAGCTTTAGATCCAGTGTAGTTTTCCATATGACTTTACATTTAGATTTTGTTTGATTCCCATAAATGAGCTTGGAATTTAATCTGAAAATCAGTTAAGTTATTTTATACAGCTTGAAATACATCTCCAATAATTGTTTGCCTATAAAATCTTGATTTGAATGTCTCAACCAAGTACTGGATTTTAAATTAAGTACCTTGATCTTATATTTTACCAAGTACTGGATTTTAAATTAAGTACCTTGATCTTATATTTGATGATTAAACCACTGTGGTTAACTTTTTTAATATAAGCTTAATGTTTTATTTAAAATGATATATTTTTAGAAAATGTGTATGTTGGAGAGCTGAAGGATGACAGTTTTGTTCCATGGCAACTTTGGAGGTTTTGAAATGTTTCATTCTGCATTGGAATGAAAACAAAGCCTTATGTTTGTTTTTGAAAAAGCAAAATTGTCAAAATGTCCATTTCCCAGTCAAAATCTGAGCTGTTTGGTAAGGTGTGGATGTAGTCTGGTATTGAGGGCACTGGCCTGGGATGTGGGAGTCACAGGTTTAAGTCCCTGCACCTCCCTGATTCAGGGTTTTTCATCCTAGATTAATCAGACAGAGCAGGGACTTTGAACCAGGGTCTCCCATATCCCAAGCTAGTACCCTAAACATGAGGTTATAGAAAGATAGTCTCTCTCTCTCTGCCTCTCCCTCTACCTTTACAAAAAAAAACTTCATCAAAACTGATGTCTGTGTGAAAAATATCAGCTTTGATAGATCAGCATACAGTATGACAACTTTATTTTACTGAAAATGTTCTGATTAGCTCTACTGTATGTTCATTCAAACAGATACTGCATTGCTAAATACATTTTGTGTGTTTAAAGAACTACAGCCAGACTCAAGCAATATTTGAACAAAATTAGGAGTAAATTTTCCAGATTGCACTTGCACAATTAGCCGTGTATGTACATGTCTTATTTAAGGTGCTCTGAATGCAAAACAAATGAAGTTACGCAAGCAGTTTAGTGTCTATGCAAATTAGACCTCAAATAGTCCCACTTGCCATCACAGTTTTGAAGATTTTGACCCTAATATTTTGTTAGAATCCTATTCAAATCCTGTATAAAAACCATTTATTTCTTTACAATATTCCAAATTGTGTATGTAAATGGAAGTATTATTCTATAAGACTTTCTTCTTCTAATCTTCTGTCTGATTCATTCATTGATACCTCAGTCTAATATTTATAGAATCAGAACTCATCAGCACAGAAGAAATGTTGATGTCCCAAACCCAAGACTGTGGCACCACTGGCAGCATGACAACCCTAATTTTAAACAAGCAACAGAGGGTCCTGTGGCACCTTTAAGACTAACAGAAGTATTGGGAGCATAAGCTTTCGTGGGTAAGAACCTCACTTCTTCTTCAGATGCAAGTAATGGAAATCTCCAGAGGCAGGTATAAATCAGTATGGAGATAACGAGGTTAGTTCAATCAGGGAGGGTGAGGTGCTCTGCTAGCAGTTGAGGTGTGAACACCAAGGGAGGAGAAACTGCTTCTGTAGTTGCATAGCCGTTCACAGTCTTTGTTTAATCCTGATCTGATGGTGTCAAATTTGCAAATGAACTGGAGCTCAGCAGTTTCTCTTTGGAGTCTGGTCCTGAAGTTTTTTTGCTGTAAGATGGCTACCTTTACATCTGCTATTGTGTGGCCAGGGAGGTTGAAGTGTTCTCCTACAGGTTTTTGTATATTGCCATTCCTGATATCTGACTTGTGTCCATTTATCCTCTTGCGTAGTAACTGTCCAGTTTGGCCAATGTACATAGCAGAGGGGCATTGCTGGCACATGATGGCATATATAACATTGGTGGACGTGCAGGTGAATGAGCCGGTGATGTTATAGCTGATCTGGTTAGGTCCTGTGATGGTGTTGCTGGTGTAGATATGTGGGCAGAGTTGGCATCGAGGTTTGTTGCATGGGTTGGTTCCTGAGTTAGAGTTGTTATGGTGCGGTGTGTGGTTGCTGGTGAGAATATGCTTAAGGTTGGCGGGTTGTCTGTGGGCGAGGACTGGCCTGCCTCCCAAGGTCTGTGAAAGAGAGGGATCATTGTCCAGGATGGGTTGTAGATCACTGATGATGCGTTGGAGAGGTTTAAGCTGATGACTGTAGGTGATGGCCAGTGGAGTTCTGTTGGTTTCTTTTTGGGGCCTGTCTTGTATCAGGAGGCTTCTGGGTACACGTCTGGCTCTGTTGATTTGTTTCTTTATTTCCTTGTGTGGGTATCATAGTTTTGAGAATGCTTGGTGAAGATCTTGTAGGTGTTGGTCTCTGTCAGAGGGGTTGGAGCAGATGCGATTGTACCTCAGTGCTTGGCTGTAGACGATGGATCGTGTGGTGTGTCCGGGGTGGAAGCTGGAGGCATGAAGGTAGGCGTAGCGGTGGGTGGGTTTTTGGTATAGGGTGGTGTTAACGTGGCCATCGCTTATTTGTACGGTGGTGTCTAGGAAGTGGACCTCCCGTGTAGATTGGTCCAGGCTGAGGTTGATGGTGGGGTGGAAGCTGTTGAAATCATGGTGGAATTCTTCCAGGGTCTTCTTCCCATGGGTCCAGATGATGAAGATGTCATCAATGTAGCCTAGGTAGAGAAGGGGCGTGAGTGGACGAGAGCTGAGGAAGCGTTGTTCCAGGTCAGCCATAAAAATGTTGGCATATTGTGGGGCCATGCAGGTGCCCATAGCGGTGCCACTGGTCTGGAGGTATATATTGTCACCAAATTTGAAATAATTGTGCGTGAGGATAAAGTCACAGAGCTCAGCAATAAGTTGTGCTGTGTCATCATCAGGGTTACTGTTCCTGTCAGCTTGTATTCCATCTGTGTGTGGGATGTTTGTGTAGAGAGCCTCTACATCCAGGGTGGCTAGGATGGTGTTTTCTGGGAGGTCACCAATGCATTGTAGTTTTCTCAGGAAATCTGTGGTGTCACAAAGATAGCTGGGAGTGCTGGTGGCGTAGGGTCTGAGTAGGGAGTCCACATATCCAGACAGTCCTTCAGTGAGAGTGCCAATGCCCGAGATGATGGGGCGTCCAGGATTTCCAGGTTTGTGGAACTTGGGTAGTAGATAGAATAACCCCAGTCGGGGCTCTAAGGGTATGTTGATTTGTTCCTGTGTTAGTGTAGGGAGTGTCCTGAGTAGACGGTGCAGTTTCTTAGTGTATTCCTCAGTGGGATCTGAGGAAAGTGGCCTGTAGAATTTGGTATTGGAGAGTTGTCTGGCAGCCTCCTTCTGGTAGTCAGACCTGTTCATGATGACAACAGCACCTCCTTTATCAGCCTCTTTGATGATAATGTCAGGGTGTGAAGAAGTGAGGTTCTTACCCATGAAAGCTTATGCTCCCAATACTTCTGTTAGTCTTAAAGGTGCCACAGGACCCTCTGTTGCTTCTTACAGATTCAGACTAACACGGCTACCCCTCTGAATTTTAAACAAGTGTGCTTTGATGTTCTTCTTCGGCTAAATGCAGACATGTATTCAAAGTAGATGTTTGCACGCTGGAACCTTTTGTCCAGCAGGACCCTCAGAGGGGAGGCACTCGCACCTCATGCCTGTAACCTGGCAGCGTCGCCCCGACCCCCCCTCAGTTCCTTTTTACTGCCTGTCAGGTATAGTCAGAGCTCTGTGTGTCTGTTGCTACAACCTCACAAATTTATAGCCCAACCTCCTCACACAGGATCATGGCTGCAACCCTGCTCCAGTGATCAGCTCTCTGCACCTTGCGGCGTGGCCGCTGCATGGCTTAGAGAGGAAGGAGGGTGTTGTTTGGAGGCTGTCCAACAGGTCCTACTTAACAGCAGGAGACCTTCCATTAGAATGATCTACAGGGCAAAGTGGAAGAGGTTTTCTCCATCAGTCCCATCTGACGGAGGCTTCCATCCAGGACATCCTGTAGCACCTTCAGGAATCAGGCCAAATATTGGCATTTCATCCCCCTGTTCAAGGGAAATCTGTTTTCTCAAAACAAAATTCTTGAGAGGTTTCTTCCGCCTGCTTACTCCAGTCAGAGAGGTGGCCCCTTTGTGGGACCTGAACATGGTTTTAGCAGCTATAATGGGGCCTCCATTTGAGCCCCTTGCTTCCTGCCTGCTGCCCCTCTTCTCTCCGAAGACTGCATTCTTGATAGCTATTACCTGTGCCAGAAGGGTATAAGAGTTGTAGGTCCTGATGGCTGGGCAGTTCTCCAGGGACAAGGTGATGCTTCGGCCACACCAAAGTTTGTATCCAGGGTGGTATCTCTAGTGTGCTTTGATGTTTGTCAGTTGCACCTGAACCAAGTGATGTATCTACCTATATTTTTCCCCAAGCCGCATTCCTCCCTGGAGGAGCAACACCTCCATATGCTAGATGTTAGATGCTGTCTGAACAGGACTGAAAAATTTCGTGTTTTTCCTCATCTGTTCGTATCATATTCAGACCACATGAAGGGACAAGTGGTCTCTGCGCAGACCATCGCTAGATGGACAACGTTTTGCATCGTTACATATGAGATGGCATTGGCTATGCCTCCTCAGCAGATACGGATGCATTTGATGAGAGCACAAGCAACATCAGCGGCATTCCTTAATGGCATTTCCATATTGAACATTTGTAGTGCGGACACTTGGTTGTCTGTACACACATTAATGGACCATTATGCAATCACTGCTTCTTCCAGAACAGACGCTAACGTTAGAAGAGCAATCCTACGATCCTTGCTTAGGTAGACTCTGGATATTCGGTGCAAAGGAACAGGGGGGAGAAGGGGCGTTCAGGGTGGCGCTGCCTCATATAGCCAGGGGAGGTGCTACGGGCATGAGCGCCACCCTTCTACGGGTACTGCTAGGCAAAAGACTGTGGCGTGCGCACACGCCTACTTGGAATACAAGTCTACATCACATCTCAAAGAACCGTGGTTACAAGTAGCCGTTACTTTTTGAAAGCTAGATCAATAGCACTAAACTCACAGGTCTTGTAGTTCTCTATGGAACGGAAACTACATAGGGTAGAAGCCGTGCAAATTTCCTTGCAGTGCTTCACCAATGATCCACAACTCTTCCTTCTTAGAGACTCTATCTGGAGTAATCAGTTCTCCAGAGCTACTAATCTTTTATTCTTTGGTAAGAATGCCCTTTTTGGAAATGTTTATGATGTGGGCATATGTCTGTAAGGAACTGGATTGAAACCCAAACTCATCTCAAAAAAGCCACCAAACAGCTTTCAAATAGCAATAAATTTGATGACAATGTCAGTGATCAGACTAGTGAACTATATTTCAGCTAATGACGAGAGTTTAAAAGGTTCTTCATTCCATTATCTTCGTTACTATAAGACTTGCAGTGCCCCAAAGGAAAAGATTTCTGTTTGCAGACATGCAAATACACATTGAATGCCCAGTGTCTTTAACTAATTAACTTTCTCTGGAAGACATATTTTATCATCTCCCTGCCTTTAAAAAAACGATAACATGTTTTAGCAAGGTGCCAGGCTGTGTGGCTGTTTGGCAGACCACTCTTTCTTCCGACAGCCAGTGTAGACCTACACGTTTTCATGGGTGGGAGACAACATGATGAGGTAAACCCCTCCTCCTTGTCACTGTAAACAGGTTATAAAGTGAGGAAAAGCAAAATAACATCAACACAGTTATTTGGAAGTATTGGAGGATCTCAAATCTGCACTTGTGGGTCTACTTTTTGAAGGGATTTGGTTAACAGTTTAATACTGGAACTATTTTCTCATTGTTTCTATATTTCGTATACATCTTATATTAGCATTTTGGAGATGAAAGAATCAGGATGATTTTTCAGACTTAGAAACTATTAGGAAAATATTGCTGGAACAAAAACAATTTGTAGTCACTGCAAACTGAAAATGTTTTATCCAAAGTTACTATATTTAATTGAGCAAGTAGTAGTGTAGTAGATTGGCATGAGTGTGATACCTCTGTTTTTGGGTAAGGGATTTTATCGTCAATGTACTGTTGTATTAGACTTTTCCCTGTCATGCAATGGGCTATAGATTGAGGGTTTTAGGCTTTACTGTAATACAAATAATAATGCATTGCTACCATTCCTATAACAATGCCTTATAATATTATAAAACAAGGATGTATGGTTTTTCTATGAGAGCTCGGGAGGAAGCCCATCGGATGGAGATTTTATATCCTTTTAAAAGTTGTAACAAAGGACTGACAATTAGATTCTGAGCTCGTCTATATGGGAAGCTGGTCCTGATAAACTGGTCCTGATTAATTCCCTGTGTGGATGTTCTTATTCCAGAATAAGAAGGCTTTATACCAATTTTGCTTAGTACATTTTGGAAGTGGATTCATTTTAGGGCTTGTCTACATGGGAACACTAAGGAAAATTAATAAAATTAACTTTTAAAGTTAAATTGCATTAACCCCCATGACTATGCTCTTATTCAGAATTAAAAGGGCCTTAATTTGGATTACTTTAATTCTTAAATTTACACCTTTTAGGCCCTATGTAGATAAAACCTAATTCAGAATAAGGCCCTCTTATTCCAGAATAAGATCATCTAGACAGGAAGTTATTCCAAAATATCTCTTCTGCTTTAAATTCACACCTTACCTTAACCCAAATTAATTTTCCAGTAGACAAGCCCTCTATTTAATTGATTTGCGTGTGTGAAGAATGCCTCATTTTTCACTGCTTTCTGACTTTGTCCCATTTCCCCATTTCTTCCACTTAATCAACGTTGTTTATTTTCTTGAGGCATTTAGTTTTCCTACCTGATCAGCAACATAGGTTTTATACTAGAAGAACAAGTTCCTCACATGATCTCTGACTGCTAAAGTTATTGTTTTGTACACAACTAGTTAATCACCCACATTGTTGTTTTATTAAAACTGATCTCTCCTTATCTTTTCTTTGCACAGGGTAAACAAGGCAAACATGTCTTATATGGCTGCAGTGAACTTTTTAATGCTGCACAGTTTATAAAACAGGTAAGTTACCACTAGTATCATTTTAAACTTTCAATACTTTGAGTTAATTGCCTTAATATCCCATCGCTGATTTTATTGGATTCAGTTGCAGAAATTGAACTATTTTAAACACTTTAATACAGATTGAAATATAGATCAACTGGTAAAAGTTTAAAAAAAAAAAAATTATAATTTAAGAGGCCTGAGTTGTAAATGGGTATTTAGCAAGTGCACATATAACAGATGAATATGGTTTGTAATCAAGTATGCTTTAATTAAATGTCTCCAAGTAACATAAACTGTTATGGAGAAGATGGATTGATTTCACAGAACTCCTCCAAATTCGCATGTCAATCCATATTAGCTGTTGAAATACCCCAGCAGGGTAAATACCTCCATCTGACACTGTTTTGAAAGCTTTGGCTTAAGCTTTTCACGTTTAGGCTTTGTCTATACTACCAGGGTAAGTCGACCTAAGTTACACTACTCCAGCTACATGAATAACGTAACTGGAGTCAAAGTAGCTTAGGTCGATTACCCCGGTGTCTACACCACGCTGCGTTGATGGGAGATGCCCATCAACTTACTTTACTCTTCTTGTTCCGGTGGAGTTGACCAAAGAGTGATCTGCAGTTGATTTAGCGGGTCTTTACTAGACCTGTTAAATTGACCCCCCCCCCCCGCTGCATCGATCGCAGCAGCGTCGATCCCCGGTAAGTGTAGACATGGCCTAAGTGCCTGACCTTGAGAGTGCTACACCCATGAACTGCAGTGGGAGTTGCAGGTCCCCCATACCTTTTGGAATAAGCCCTTAAATGACAGTGAGACTTAATTAACAGTAATATCAATTTCTCCACACTCCTTTCCAACGATATACAACTGCTCAGCCTAGTTGACACTGTTGAGCATTTCTTAGCACTGCAGTGCCTCCCATCACCTATATTTCTTCCTTTGTTAGTCCTTTCATGGTAGTTAAAGCAAATCAATTGGTATTTAAATACATCTGGCAGAACTAAGCACATTCTTACTTAATAGGGATGAGAGTACTTAGTGTACACTGTTAAGCCGACAGCTCTGTACTCAACTGTGTGACTATAGATTTTTCTTTTTATGAAAGATTGGCTTTGTTTAGTAGACATTCCAGAGCTGTTCATATTTTATTATCAGGACAAAATAAATCAATGTTTTTTATACCTTACACTTTTCTCTTATCTAGCATTCTTTCATTTGTAAACAGCAACCAAATATTGTAAAAAAACAAAAAGTTTGCTCTTTAAACTGAATTATTGGGCTAAAAAATAATGCTGGCAATGTGATTTTTTTTTTCTTTTGCCTCTTTGTATTTAGCTGTCCCAACTTGGGCAGAAATAGGACCGAAAAACACCATTATTTGAAACTACCTGGCAATTTGGAAGTGTGAAGAAAAAGATCATGACAACAATCAGATGACACCTTCATATCTATAACCTTGTTATAACATTAAAACTTAAACCGTTCCATTAATCTGATAATTTTGAAGGAAGGCCTGTACTTAACATAGTGTATATGAATAACATTTCAGAAAATAAAACTTAATCTATATTCTGTCTGCTGCAACATTTCTGTGGTTGGTGCATTTTACGTTTTTAGATTGCAAATGTAATTGTGGTATGTCTGGGACTTGAGTGCAATAGAAAGTGTATATGCAAGACCTACATGCAGATAATAGCATTTATCAGGTACCATATGTATCCCTTAGTTCTTGTTACAGTAACTGACACAATCGTTTTAAACAAAAATTAAGAGAAAATTGCTTAACTTGAAGAAATATGTTCTCCTATTGAAAGCCAGACCATCTAAATGTATGTTAGAAAATGGAAGAAGACAAAACTGCATTTTTAGGCTTGTATGTTTATCAGGGGAAAATTCTAGTAACAATGTCACAAGACTGGGAAATAGCAAAAATCATAAGAACCTCATGGATATGTTTTGTAGAACCCAAACTAATTTTTCAGAACCAGCTATAAATGATCAGTGTTTTTAAGCATTTCATAAGAACATAAGAATTGCCATAGTGAATCAGTGGTCCATCTCGACTACTGTCCCCTCTCCTACAGTGGCCTGAACCAGATATTTCAGAAGAAGGTGCAACAAGCTCTTCAGAAAGTTTGTGTTCCTAACCTGTGATAGAGATCAGCTGGAACATTGAAATATGTGAATTTCCAAAACTGTATTATTTCTTCTAACTTCAGATATTCTTGTCATCCACATAAATACCCAGTTCTTTTTTTAATTTTAGACTCAATATTTTGTACCAAAGGGTTCTGCTGGCTAATTGTGCCTTGTATAAAAAATAGGGCTGTTGATTAATTGCAGTTAACTCACGTGATTAACTCAAAAAAATTAATCACTGTTAAAAAATTAAACACGATTAATCAGTTTTAATTGCACTGTTAAACAATAGAGTACCAATTGAAATGTATTCAATATCTGTGGATAATTTTCTACATTTTCAAATATATTGATTTCAATTAGAACACAGAATACAAAGTGTACAGTGCTCATTTTATATTATATTTGATTACAAATATTTACACTGTAAAAATGATAAAAGAAATAGTATTTTTCAATTCACCTCATACAAATACTGTAGTGCATTCTTTTTTGTGAAAGTACAATTTACAAATATAGATTTTTTTTGTTTTTTTGAACTGTACTCCAAAACAAAACAATGTAAAACTTTAGAACCTACAAGTCCACTCAGTCCTACTTCTTATTCAGCCAGTCGCTAAGACAAACAAGTTTGTTTACATTTACAGGAGATAATGCTGCCCACTTCAAATTTACGTCACCTGAAAATGAAAACAGGCATTTGCGTGGCAATTTTGTAGCGGCATTGCAAGGTATTTACGTGCCAGATGTGCTAAACATTCGTATTTCCCTTCATGCCTCTGCCACCATTCCAGAGGACATGCTGATGACACTCATTTTTTAAAAAAAAATGTGTTTTTTAAAATTTGTAACTGAACTGCGTGGGGGAGAATTGTATGTCTCTGGCTCTGTTTTACCCACAGTCTGCAATATATTTCATGTTACTGCAGTCTCGAATGATGATCCAGCATGTTCGTTTTAAGAACACCTCCACTGCAGATTTGACAAAATGCAAAGAAGGTACCAATGTGAGATTTCTAAAGATAGCTACAGCACTCGACCCAAGGTTTAAGAATCTGAAGTGCCTTTCAAAATATGGGAAGGAAGAGGTTTGGCGCATGCTTTCAGAAATTTTAAAGGAGCAACACTCCGATGTGGAAACGACAGAACCCGAATCAGTTTTTCAGAAGCCTTCATTGCAGTTCATTTACAACTGTTAACCTGCTCATTCATCTGCCTGCCCAGTCAAAATTTCAGCATGAAACTGGCGGAATCCGTGGTCCTCTGAACTCACGTTTATCTTTTTTGCATGATCATTAAATGTGTAACTGTTTTAATTGGGTATTGTAACAGAAACTGTTTAAAATGTAACTTCTTCATGAACACTAAAACAAAATCACAATACAGCACTTACTGCTTTGTAAGTCTAAAATTGAAATACATTATAACTATAGCATTTTATGGTGGATGCTGGTTCAGGGGATTTTTTTTTAATGCAAATTTCTCAGATGGACTTAGCCACAGAGTGCACAGGGGAGTTTCTTAATTAGAGCAGCCCTGTAATGGCTGGATTAATATTGTCACTTCCCCAAAATAGTATATCTCTACAGGAGGTGACTCTCAGCCTGCCCTACCAAATCAGTACGGTTTGAGAGGTGGAAATTTCTTCAAATGAAATAATTACACAACATACCACAAGAGAGGTTCTACTTCCTGAAATGGTGGAATTCTTTGGGGGAAGGGAGGCAACTATCTCACGTGTGTGTTGTGTGTGCACACATACATATTTTAATAATTTTATTTAAGAACTGTGAGATTCTGTGATTTGTTGCTTTAATGGTTGAAATTTTCCAGGATGCTTCTTTCCACAACCTTTGAATTTTTCAACTACCTTCTTTTGTAACATTAATTTTGTTCAAAGGGAAATCCTTTTCTGATACCAGTGAATTCTTAGACATCCCCACACAAGTAATGCATTTCATCTACTCCTTAAAACATGAGTACAAAGTAATACAAGAAAACACATGCATTTTTAGTGCCATTTTATCCATAGGAAATATTGGAAATAAAAATCATCATAAGAACATAACATAAGAATGGCCCTACTGGGTCCATCTAGCCCTACAGAATGACCCTACAAAGGTCCATCTAGCCCAGTATCCTGTCTTCCAACAGTGACCAGTGCCAAGTGCCCCAGAGGGAAAGAACAGAACAGGTTATCATCAAGTGATCCATCCCCTGTCGCTCATTCCCAGCTTCTGGCAAACAGAGGCTAGGGACACCATTCCTTCCCATCCTGGCTAATAGCCATTGAACATATGCACTCTTTCATTATCTCAGCTCAGCAGTCTGGCTAGTACCTGTAACTACTGGCACTCCCCATCTTCAAAAAAACCCTATTTCAGTCCAGTTCTTATACTAACCTCATCCCTATAGTATGTGAGCACCAGTAGTGCATAAAGCAACATGACTAACATCTGTTACTTGTAACTCATCCTTGCTCTCATTCTCTACCCAGTGGGGAAATTGCATGTGCAGGTTTTTGTTTGTTTTTAATAAATTATACTGTGCTATGTGTTTATATTAGTGAAGATTAGTGAAAATGAGGTCAAAGTAGTGCATCTGGCACTTGGAATGGAAGAGAGTGAATGTTGAGGTGGTTCTTCATTCCTATGGGAGTTTGTTCCAGAATCTTGGGCCAAACTATGAGAGAGCTCCATTTCCTGCACAGGTGAGCTTTGCCCTTGTGGTGAACTGCTGAGTGCTTGAGAAGCAATGTTGTTGACCACATACATCAGTCCAACTCTTTTGGCAATTTCTTAGATATCCTGGGCCCAAGTCATTGAGCACCTTGGGGGAAAAAGGACCAACATCTTGAATTTAACACACTGTTCTATAGGAAGACAGTGTAATGAGCAAAGGATAACTTGTGCTCACTGTAGCCCAGATTGCTGAGGATATGTGCTTCTGCATTCTACAGTAATTGGAGTCTCCTGATGGCTGAGAGCTTCATGCTGAAGTAGAAGTGGTTGTGTTCAAACCAGGAAGTGACAAAGACTGGGACAGAGCCACCTTACCATCTGTGGTTGGCAAAGAGCATTATCCATGGATGCTGCTATGTGAGCACTTAGCATCAGCAAGGAATCCAGGAGCACTCCTAAACTGTGGACTGAACTGACCAGTTATGGGTGTGTATCTTCAACCAAAGGACACTGCACTATGGCTGCAAACTCTGCAAAATGCCTTCCATTGTCAAGCAGCAGAAACTCTGCTTTTTGCTTGGGTTCAGCTTCAAATGTATGGGCTTGAATCTGTTTAGGACTGTTTACAATTTTAATATATACCAGGTGGCTTTTCTTATTGATTTCAAAGTTTGTTCAATATTTAAACTACAGTTTAGGCAGATTTAGTTCCATTTCACATGTTCTGGAGTTATGATTCACATTGTCATTTTTTCTAAATTATGTAGAACCAGGTTAACCAAGCTTTCGCAGCCAAATTTACCATTCCTTATAATTACTACCCCTTTTTGCAGGCCGAATTGAGTCTGATTACCCTCTGCTACACCTCTTCAATTTTAGCGAATTCCTGCCCACAGTACAGTGACTAGTAAAGCATTATAGTTGTGGTTCCACTTATTACATCCACTGCTTTAATACCTTTTCATCTCAATGCAACCTTACAAATTCTGATTTCTCTTTGGTTGCTCTCTGGGATTAATAGAAATCAACCATATGGGATATCTTGTCATTTGTTCTCTTCTTAACTTGTTTCTCTCCCTCGTAAAAAAATAAAATAAAATAAAAAAAGTTTCAAAAAGGGAGAATGTTTAAATCTTTAGACATGGGACACATTGTCAAATACTCAGTAAAATTCATTTGCTATCTTCCAAGCATCTAGAGGCGCCTTAAAGCTTTGCTGTGTGTACTTCGTCATTTGCTACTTGAGCAGTGCATAAGTTTTATTAGTAAAGCTTTAATATATTTCTAAATAAATGTATTGTTCCTCCACAACACACACAGTTTGGTTTTCATGTTTGATACATTCCACACCTTATATTTTGTGTCCGCATCAAAACGAAGTACAGTAGAGTCTCAGAATTACGAACACGTCGGGAATGGCGGGTGTTCATTACTCTGAAATGTTCACAACTCTGAACAAAATATTATGGTTCTTTCAAAAGTTTACAACTGAACATTGACTTAATACAGCTTTCAATCTTTACTATGGAGACAAAAAATGCAGCTTTTAACAATCTTAATTTAAATGAAACTAGCACAGACATAGTTTCCTTACCTTGTCAAATCTTTAACTTTCCCTTATTTTTTTTAGTAGTTTACATTTAACACAGTACTGTACTGTATTTGCTTTTTGTTTGTTTTTTCGTGTCTGCTGCTGCCTGATTGTGTACTTCCAGTTCCAAAGGTCCGGTCAGTTCGTAACACGTGTTCATAATACTGAGATTCTACTGTATTTCACTGGGGCATCTCTTTGTGAAAATTTCTATAGCATTTACTGGTCCTTTCTACCATCATTGGAATATTACATGTTCCTGTTAAGTGGCCCATCTCCAAAAGAGATCAGTAGTAGAAAAGGAATGCAAGGGATCAGGCAGGGAAACCTTTAGCAGGATTATTGTCTGCATCATTCTAAGGGCTATTGAGGTTAAGAGAAAGCTCTTTATGTGAAAGACAGATTTGGGCCATGTGTGGATCAGGCCCTTAGACTTTAAACCAAGTAGCTCAGCACTTCTGATGCTGCTAATTCTACTGATGCTGAGTGGCAGCTTAGGCTCAGTAGATGGTAGATCACGGTCTTACCTCCTGGCTCAGCTTCCTCTTTAGCACTTCCCACATAGTTGCTGCTGCTATCTTACTAAAGAAATAAGTATCTTACTCTTGCTAAAGAAGAGTCAAAGAAGTTCTGTGAGATACTTATTTAAAAGAGAGAGAGAGAGAAATAGTTGCATCTACTACTGTGTTTTCTGAATCGGAACTTTCCAGAAGGTGAGGGAGTGGTGCTGATGGACAGCTCCAGCTTATTGCACAGTAACAAGTCTGGGTTTGCTGTCTCAGAGGATTGGGAAACCATCATTGGGGTTTACTTGCTCACGCTGGGTAAGTAAAAAGCAAATTCGGACTGTGTTTCAAATTTTATTTTCTGTTCTTCGCTCTGAAGAGAGATGTGCAGTCGGCTCATCCTGAGTTTGTGGAAAATCGGTATACCTGTGCCTTTTCAAGGGTAAAGTTGGATCTTATATATGTGTAGAAATTACAGTTATTCAAAATCAAAGGAAATGGACTTTACTTACTATAATGCTTGTTACCCAAAGACTAATTCACAGCTTGACACTGATAGTTTATTTACTTTTTGTTGCTGCTGTTATACTTTGTTGAAGATATTTCAGGTTAATTTATCACTATAAAAATCCAGCTACAAATAAATGAGAAATTGGTAGCTTTCAGAAATAGTCTAGCTTTAAAACATGAAATGAGTAGTGTAAAATGGAAACTGGAATTGGGGTAGGGTGGGAAATGAAAAGTGAAGACCAGTTCTCTACATAGTCGCCCTTCATAGCATAGTACTACACCATCCTAAGAAATTCACAACGATAAAATCAAAATTTCTTTCCATCCCTTAGAATTAGAAGTTGTCAAAAACTCCTGGGATTGTTCCACATTATTTGTATCTGTAACAATCTGAGTAGATTATCAAAAACATCTGCTCTTTTTTGTCCAAAATACAAACCGCAAACCTACAACGCTGTTGGTAGGAAAGATCTTTGTTATTGTTATTGATATGAATCAAACATTTTTGATGCTGAAAGCTCTACTACTAAAACTGAACTAAGTAGTTTTTACATTGTTTCAATTATACATAATAAATGATAGCTACGTGCATGAACAGTTTCATAAAATAGCAAACACAAACCTACTTTAATTCATGGAGTGAGTGAAAATCACAGCAAACTTAACAGGATTTTGAGACTATAAATAATACACAAGACAACCTGTCTCCTTCCTGCGTAGACTGAATGAAGAAATCTGTTCATAGACTTTAGAAACATATTTTTTATCAAATTAGTTTACTTTTATTTTTTAACTTCACGTGGTCTCTAATAGTGAATTGGAATTGTAGGATTATTTTCTAACTCACGAGATAAATATTTTCACATCTGGAATATGTGTGAAGCCATATTTTCCATCATGCCTCCCCCAGGCCAAATATGACTGAGCTGGACTTAAAATAACCTTGAGAAGGCCTTTTAGAATCTTAATTAACTTTGACCAACCCTGTTTTGATTGTGGACTCTCTATGCATATAATCTGTTTCCCTAGAGCTGCTTCTACCTAGCCTAGCCATGTTTACTTTTTAACTGTAGTCTGTTTTCATCGCCAAGGTTTGTTGAGGCTATTAATATGGCTTCACTGTCTTCCTTAAACAGAGTAATGCTGGGGACATGATCTCTAAAGAAGTTAATTAATTTTTGAAGTCCAAAACTGGAACAGTTTTGACAGTCACTTGATCAGGTTTGGGAGAATCATACTTTGGCCATTACTCTTTAATAAATTTTGCAAGCAACAGCAAACAGACAATTTCCAATTTATGGAAGCCAGTATCTTCTGCAAAAATACATAATACATGCCTAAAGAGTTGAATTTAACTGCCAGCTGATAATGAGGCAAGACTAAAAATATACCAGTTTCAGACAAAGGTAGAGTATGGTATATGGGCCATCAGAAATCATGTGGGGTTGCCCATTATTTCTGGACTGCAAAGAACTGAGAAGTTGACCCCCTTTTCTCAGATAACAACCTCACAAAGTTACAATATATTTTGAGATTCTAATGGAAGTCCGTTCCAGGTGTTGTGCAATAGCAATTCTGGGTTGGGTTGGAGTGTAAAAACTTGCTCTGTGTATTCAAAAGCCCAATTCATTTTGGTCAAACTTCTAGAAACCCTTTTCTCTTTGTATTTTGGGAGAGTGACTGTCCATTCTAGATGTTTTCGCCTGATGGAAAGGTTTCTCGTGCTGTTTCTAGATTCCTCATAAACTATTCAAAGTGGCTTCAATTCTTTCATTGAGGTTAGATATGTAGAAAGCCCATTCGGGGTATTTTGCATTGCTGAGTCTCCAGGTAGTTCCAGGTTATGGAAAGCCCATTAAGTACTGGAAACTCCACTCTGAATGTTTCATTGTTGCAAAAGAGCTGTTTTAGCAGCAGTGAATTCTCTGCCCCATAACGGCAGAAATCAGAAATACAATGGCGGTTTTTGAATATTTTTTTGTTCCTTAATTCCTGGGCAAGGTCTGATCAACTGCTATTTTGTTTGTGAACCTGAAAAACAGGCTGTTTTGTGAGATGTCCAATGTAATATAAACTATTCAGATCAGTTCCAGCTTCATTCAAAAATACTCTTATGAAAGTATGTTATGTACCGTATTACTGGTGAGATGTGTGCACTATTGGAAACTCCTGACAGGAGAGAGGTCTTAGGGAGATTATCCCAGTCTCTCCATATTCAGTCAACTTGTCTCTTGAATTCTCATCACAAATTGTAAATTAATTAGGAGATTATTTGCAATGAAAGTTTAATTTTACTAATTGCAACCACCTGAGGCTCTCCCTGATCTTGTCATACTTCTAGGAAGTCCTCCCATTATTGCTCAATATATTTGTCTAATCTCTTCTGTCACAGCCATCATCCTGTATGGAGCTCCAAGTCTGTCAGTCAATGCCACAATTTAAGGAAAGGGACAAGTCAATGGCATGACCCGTTTTTCCTGCAAAAAGGAAGTGCAAAATACCAATTAATATTTTTCTTTCAAATTATTCTCCAGTTGTCCTACAGCACTGACTTTTAATTGCATAGGTTGGCTTTCTTGGCTTGGCAACGGAGGGGTGATCTTCATCATGTACTACCAACGACATTCCCTGGACCCTCAGGGCTATCTCACCTTCAATCTTGCTGTCTCAGATGCAGGCATTTCCCTCTTTGGCTATTCAAGAGGCATTCTAGAGCTGTTTAATGTTCTTAGAGATGATGGCTTTCTTATCACTTCAGTATGGACATGCAAGGTAACTGCGTTATTTACATTTCTAGATTCTTAATCTTTTTCTGAATACTTAGAACCTAACCTAGTAACAGGAGAATGTAAAGATTCCTGTGACATTGATGTTTTATTTAGTATTTGGGTTTGTTTTAGTCTTACTTTTTTTTTTTTTTTGCAGGGGAAAAATCCAGGAGCAATTGTTTTCAATTGCTGTCCTTAAGTAAGCTGTTTCTGTGCATGCAAGATCAAACACAGTTAGCCTAGAATCAAATGTGTGAATAAATATTAAAAAGAACTCTTTCAAAATACTTAGTAGAAACATACTCAATATTAATAAATGTCATGTTTTTTCTGTGTTCTCTACCTTTGAGTTTGGATTTTTTTTTTCTCCTTCTCTCCACCCCTTCCTTGTCAGGTGGACGGATTTATAATACTCTTTTTTGGTCTAGTCAGTATTAATACTCTGACAGCCATCAGTGTCATCAGATACATTAAAGGATGCCAGCCTCACCAAGGTATGTCAGCTTTCTTTGCCAAACATTGAATCACTACCTCAAAGGTATATTGTATTAACGTGTTGACAATATTATATACTTGACATCTTTAAAATCAAGCCTAAGAATTAGATTGAAAATATATGAACAATTGTCTTTTTTACCTTGCTAAAACTCACGTTTCCAATATAATTAGGGGTACACTCATGAATATAATACTAAGCTTTGTTCTTTTACGAAAATCTAAATATTCTCCCACTCCTGAAAAACACTTTTTATAGGACCTATATTAGCAACTGATATATTAAGGTGACCTAACACTTCCCATTAAAAAAAAATTTCAAACCACTTTGAAGAGCTCTTGTGCCTCTGTTTTGGAACAGGAATCCAAAATTTGCCAGGGAGATTGTTCTGGTGTCAGAGAGAGACTTCTTGCTGTGTCTATGAAAATCTGTTCAAATTTGGCCAATTTATAAGCTGTTAAAATCTTTATTTACCTAAGCTTAATACAATTTATTGTAGGCTTGCTGCTGAAATCACTGAACATTCCCTATACCACACTTCCCCACAGTGGTACAGCGCATGCTCCCCAGTGTCTCCCTGAATCATTCTGAAGCAGCTCCCCTGAGCTGAATCTCCAGATGGGGGACACACAATATTTCTCCAACTCTTACAACCCTGAGCTGGAAGTCACCATACCATGAGTTCTTGACTCACCTCCTCTACTGACCAGTGTTACTAATTTTGTGTCCTTCAGAATCCTTATTTATTGAGCAAGGTCTCCTACCCCAGTGCAAGGTTACACAAGCTGTCAATAAAAAGAACCCAGGTCTCTAATATATCATATTGCTTATCAGACAGTCTACAGTATACTTGGTGTCTGTAAAATGGGACTACTCATTCAACCCATTGTGTGTTGTGTTGTCCTCCTAGTGGCTTGCCCACATTGGATAACAGCCAACTCCTGTTGCCATCTATTGTAGATACTCCTTTAGTTCAAGTGGTAGAGGTCTGAATTGCAATGCTTCTATGTCCAGAGTTCAAATTCTGCTGATCTGTGGTTGGGACGAAGAGGTACTGTGACCGGGTATGTCAAGTGCATAACAGAATGTTCTTTTTTAAAAATTGGGAAATTATATCGGGCTGGGTTTTGTTTTTGTTTTTTGATTTTTTTGTTGTTGTTGTTGGGTTTTTTTTTTGTATGTTGAAAAAATGTTAGAGTTGCAAAGTCAAGCATTGTAAAGTTAGAAAATTACAACCTTCATAACATAGTTTAAATATAAGCCTTTTGGGTACGTAATTATATTGCACTCTACGTGTGCATAATGTTTTACAAATGCAGAATAAGATGTGGGGTTTGATTCTAATCCCATTGACGTTAGTGTAAACCATGGGTTAGTAATTGTTTTGATTTCAGTGCAGTTTATAGCAGTGTGAAATCAGAATCTGGCCCCCTAGTCTCTGCTCCTGAGAGTGTAGAGGCTAATTTGGAGAGTGTGATAGTTCTCAGGGTACCCAGAACTGAGAGTCACCTTGTTACTCCCTGCCTCTAGCAAAAGGGAGTCTGTCTTGTGGTAGTTGGTCTCAGCTCTCTGATGCCGCCAGTGCTTCAGCCACTCAAGCATACTCCTCTGGCCTAATTCCAGCCCTTTCCTCACCTTGCAGGTTAACAATAGGTGCGCCCTGTGACATTCTGTATCTTGGGGGTTACAGGGTGCTCCCCCATGTTCCTCATTTAAATATGATTGTGATCTTGTATATAAAACAGGCCATGTGAGTTATCAGGGGAAAGGTTATGATCTGCGGAAAGTCATTTTTCTATCCATATATGTATATCATTAATGCATATGAAGTTGAGAATTGTGTTGTATGGTTGTCACTAAAACATGCTGTAAGTTGGGAAATCAGCCAGATACTAGCTCCCCAGAGGCAATAGCAAGGAAAGTAACCAATGCCCGGGTGGGGTGTCAAACAGCCCATCAAGAGCCATTGTCCAGCAAGGGAGCTACAATTCGGTGACTCACCTGCATGAGGTCAAACCAGGGGAATTGCTCAGCCTTGCCTGCAGACTCAGTAATGCCCACCAGGCATGCCTGGACTTGTGTGTTCCCCAAGTACATGAAACTGAGGGTATAAATCAGAACAGAGCAGACCTATGCTTCACCTTTCTCCTGCCCGCACCCATGCTGCAAGCAACAAGGACGCTGAGAAGACTTAAGCAGAGGAGATTAGCCCAGGTTTCAAGGGTGAAATCTGCATACTATGAACTGCAATATCCAGTGGGGTGGAGAGTTAAGCTAGATGTTGGCCAGTCGAATAGGGTGGAGAGTTTAGACTGTGTGCTTATATTTTATTTTATTTTGGTAACTAACTCTGACTTTTTGCCTATCACTTATAATCACTTAAAATCTATCTTTTGTAGTCAATAAATTTGTTTTACTGTTTATCTTTATCAGTGAGTTTGTATGAAGTGTGTGGCATATCTGCTCAGGTTTACAAAGGCTGGTGTATATCCACTTTCCACTGATGAAGTGATGAACCAATTAATAAATTTGCAGTGCTCATCTTGAGTAGTGCAAGACGGTATATTCCTGGGGTACAGTGCTGGGAACTGGGGAGATCTGGCTGGTGCCTTTCCCTGTGTGATTCATGAGTGGTTCTGGGAGCATTCATGCAATATAGCTGGGTGAGGGGCTCCACGTGCGGTCATGCTGAGTGATAACAGCACCTGGAGGGGTTTGCTGCTGGTCACTAGCAAGACATTGTGAGAGACAGCCCAGGCTGGAGAGAGTTCAGGGGGGCACAGCAGTGCCACAGTCCCAGACTGCACCCCGGGGATCTCATCACACACCCCAATCCCTGAATCCCTTTGAATCATTCCCCTGTGATATCCAGCCCCTGTAGCCCACATACTGTTATGGTAACATATAGGAATAATATTACAGAAACACAGGAAACCTATAGTACCAGGTCTATAAGAGATTAGCTTAAGCACTTAGCATAACAGCAAGGCCCAATAGCCCTGGTAGAAGTAAATTGTTTAATAGAATTAGCATAAGTAAGTAAACCAGCAGTGTCCTTAAATCACAAAATGACATAAGATATTGTTTTGCAATATTCAAAAGTGTTGAAACTAAGCATAAATTACTGACAGATAACTGCAAGAAGTCAGTACCATTTTAGGGTATTTTGGGAGGGAAAAATATCAGCAGATGTTCAACTATAGGTAACCATAGTAACCAATTGACGTATGCTAATAAGCTTAAATTAATTAATATACTAACCTATAGGATAAGACAACACAACATTATGAGGGTGAGGAAGTTCTGATATGGTAAAAGTGGGAGGAACCTCTCAGGTATATGCATGATGAACATCAAGATCTATAAAACATCCACTTATATGGGTTAGGCCGTTGGAATTGATCCTTGACTCAGACTAAGATTTGTCTCACCCTTTCGAGTCCTCCCCAAAGATAGAGAGAGTTGCCTATGTAATGGTGCTGGGCATTTTTACAGTCCTGTATCAAGTATTAGGGGGTAGTAGTGTTAGTCTGTATCTACAAAAACAACAAGGAGTCTGGTGGCACCTTAAAGACTAACAGATTTATTTGGGCATAAGCTTTCGTGGGTAAAAACCTCACTTCTTCAGATGCATAGAGTGAAAGTTACAGATGCAGGCATTATATACTGACACATGGAGAGCAGGGAGTTACTTCGCAAGTGGAGAACCAGTGTTGACAGGGCCAATTCAATCAGGATGGATGTAGTCCACTCCCAATAATAGATGAGGAGGTGTCAATTCCAAGAGAGGAAAAGCTGCTTCTGTAATGAGCCAGCCACTCCCAGTCCCTATTCAAGCCCAGATTAATGGTGTTAAATTTGCAAATGAATTTCAGTTCTGCTATTTCTCTTTGAAGTCTGTTTCTGAAGTTTTTTTGTTCAACGATAGTGACTTTTAAATCTGTAATAGAATGACCAGGGAGATTGAAGTGTTCACTTACTGGCTTATGTATGTTACCATTCCTGATGTCCGATCTGTGTCCATTTATTCTTTTGCGGAGGGACTGTCCGGTTTGGCCAATGTACATGGCAGAGGGGCATTGCTGGCACATGATGGCATATATAACATTAGTGGATGTGCAGGTGAATGAGCCCTTGATGGTACCATGATGACCGCATGATGGTGCTTCTCCCTTCTCTGTGCTATAGTGAAAACAGCCCTTAGTTTTTAATTACAGCCAGAGCAAAACTCTGTCTGTTGTAACATTCCATTTTCACGTCCGAGAGGCTTCATTTGTTTGGTAGTGCCTTCGATGATTTTCCATTGATAGTTTTGGGAGGGAGCAAAGCTTGTCAGTTGAGTCTTGCATTAGCTCACCACCTGATTAGGGAGGAGTGACAACTTTCTCTTGCTTACATGGGCCATCCCCTAGGTCAGGGGTGGGCAAACGTTTTGGCCTGAGGGCCACATTTTGGAATAGAAATTATATAGCGGGCCACAAATGCTCACAAAATTGGGGTTGGAGTGTGGGAGAGGGTGAAAACTCTGGTTGGGGTGCGGGCTCCGAAGTGGGGCCAGAAATGAGGAGTTCAGGGTGCGGAAGGGGGCTCCAGGCTGGGGCGGAGGCGTGTGGTGCGGGGGGGAGGGGGGAGGGCTCCGCCTGGGAGTGTGGGCTCTGGGGTGGGGCTGGGGATGAGGGACTTGGGGTGTAGGAGGATTGAGGGGTTCAGAGGGCAGAAGGGAGATCAGGGCTGGGGCAGGGGGTTGGGGCATGGGGAGAGGCTCAGGGGTGCAGGCTTCAGGCAGCACTTACCTCAAGCAGCTCCCCGAAGCAGCAACATGTCCCTTTGGCTCCTACGTGGAAGCGCAGCCAGGCGGTTCTGCACACTGCCCCATCCACAGGCAATGTCCCTGCAGCTCCCATTGGCTGCGGTTCCCGGCCAACAGGAGCTGCGGGGGGTGGCACTTGGGCTGGGGGCAATGTGCAGAGCAAAGTCCCCTGACTGTCCCTATGCCTAGGAGCGAGAGGGGGCTGTGCTGCTGCTTCCGGGAGCCGTGTGGAGCGGCCCCTGACCCTGCTCTCCAGATGGAGCACTGGAGCAGGGCAAGCCCCAGACCCTGCTCCCCAGCATGAGCTCAAGGGCCAGATTTAAATGGTTGGTGGGCTGGATCCAGCCCACGGGGCCACAGTTTGCCCACCCCTGCCCTACACACATCAACTCCTGGTCATGAATTTCTACTCCAACTCCATAAAGCATACTTTCAATATAAACCCATTATTCCTTTGATGTTAGCTATACACACATCTTGAAAAGATTTGAGTCTTGACAAATAATGAGCTTTCTGTAGACACCTCATATGATAGCCCTCATATAAATACCCTGCAAGATTTGTGTTTGGTGTAATGTGTTTGTCAGGTTTGAGGTGAGACCTGTTCACGAAGAACACAGGATGCATTGCTAAGGTGTCTCTGTCACACAAGGTTACCAAGGAAACCATGGAAAGTGCACAAGAGAACAGGTGGAGACATAAAACTAGGAGAAAGATGTAAAGTTTTTAGGGGAAGATGTGAGGGAGGAACATTACACGATCATCCATTACCAAAGGAGGTAATGAAGAAGAGGACTTATTCTTTCAATTATAGTCAAGCAGTTTTCTGATACTTTCCTGCCAGGGTTAGGAGTCTGAGTTCTCCTCACCACCACCACAAGAAAGTTCCTATTCAATATATGACAAAGACAGTGTGTCCTTCATTTTCAAAGGAAAAGGATCCCCAAGTGGTCAATGATACTGATAAAACCTGGAAATGAAGCCAACTCACTCTTTTGTCAAGGAAGTTCCCAGAAAATGTCTCCTAAATGCCATGCTGGCATGAGTTAAAATTCTCTGGTTGCTACCAGCCAACCTCACCACCTAACAAGTACACCAGGTTTAAATATATCAAAAGGTACTGTTGCCCAGTGGGCTAGTTTGCCTTTGTCATATTCACTGCTACTGTAGCCAGTGGGCAAGCTTGCCTTATTATATTTACTGCTTTGCATTATATGCCGCTTTGCATTATATTCAGCAGTAATACAAGAAACCTACAGGCCTGTATTCTGTAAGACATTAACTTCAGCAAGTTTAAGTTAACATAAGGCTTGAGGCCTATGAGCTTTGAACAGATAAACTTTGCACAGATAAACAGCCCAACAGAAAACCCCAGATATTTGGGGAGCCGAAAATAGAGTTTAAGGGGAAGTTCTGACCACAGGTACATGAGATACATCTAAGGGTAGCCTGCTTACTTTCCTAGATATCTTTTCTTATAACTTTCTTATTTTCTTATGGGTTTTATTATTTGTTTTATTATAATAGATGTATAGGTTTATATTAGAGTATATTTTGGTTGTAACACAAGGGACCTGCAGGCCACATCCTATATGCAGAGCTAGGGCAAAGTTAGCATACATATGTTTGGGCCCTTTCACCTAGATAGATGGTAATGCGCTAAAGCATAAGGTCCATGTATGGCTGCAACCTTGAACATAGAGGATGCGTTAAAGCAGGTTGGCATAGGGGCTTTCCTACGTTCATACCCTTTTAAACTTAACAGGTACACCACAACTGGGAACATGGAAAGAACCGAAAGAACCAATTAGGACAAAAATAACAAATGTGATACCTAATCACAAAAGGGCCATGGTAACGAATTGATGTATATGATAATAAGTCGAGATCACTGATATATTAACCTATAGGAAAAAGACACTCCAACATTAGTAAGGTGAGGAAATACAAATAAGGAACAGGGGGAAAATCCCCTATTGAATATGCATCAAACGTAGCGGCGCTAATGTAACATATTATTGTAAGCAGAGTCAGGATGAGCTCTACCCTGACATCTGGTGATGAATTATGGCGAGTGTGGAAAAGAACTTCAGGGGCTGATCTTGTTTGCATAGGCACACCCACCCCGCCTACCATGAGCCCATGGCAGTCCAAAATGGTCACTTTGGCAGCTGTGGGATCCCCAGTTTCTCTGTTATTGGGGCAGGAGGAATAAAGTGTTGTTACCCTGATTATGTGAATCAAGGACAATGAAACTGTTTTATGACAGAGGGTCTCACAATCACCTAAGTAGCACTCACTAGACAAGGGACATGGGTTCCAAAACCCAGTGAATTGAGAGAGGTTGGGGATAGGTATGTGTACCTGATAGTATGGGCCCCTTTTGAGGGCCTGTAACACCAATGGCACCATTTCCTCTCTCCACTGTTGAATAGCAGAGCCAATTTTGATTCTATTAGGAGTCTAGCTAGAGGCCGCTGAGCTGAAAACTTTGGGCCAATAGTGCACCAGCACTAGGGCTCCCCTACTACAAGCTGAAATCACTAAAAGAGCTAAAATTACTGAGCTGAGATCACGGAGTGCTGTGTTAACTAGTAGGGGAGCCTGAAGATATATTGCTAAGTGGCTGGCAGAGCGGAGCAGTTTGTGGGACGGTTGGAGCGGCCCACGGAACAGTGAGCAGAGCAGTTTGCGGGGACAGCTGGAGCGGTTCATGGGACGGCTGGTGGAGTGGAGCGGCTGGCAGAGCTGAGCAGTTTGTGGGATGGTTGGAGCAGCCCACGGAACAGCGAGCGGAGCGGAGCAGTTTGCAGGGACGGCTGGAGTGGCTCACGGGACGGCTGGAGGACCGGAGCGGAGCAGCTGGTAGAGCGGAGCCTTTCGTGGTGAAGGCTGCAGCAGAACTCCACGGAGAGGCGGGGCAGTCAGCCTCGGACCACGTAAGGTGCCCCTTAACCCTCCGTGTGCCCCCCCTCCCATTTCCACCCAGGCTGGGTGAGTAAAACTCTGCATATAAACTTTTGAACTCTGGGGCAGCACTGACCAGGGACAGAGACTTTTGGGTTGTTGGACTTTGGGGTGATTGGACTTAAGACCCTGAGGGGAAAAGGACACTGCCAAACTTACTTGGAGGTGGGTCTTTTGCTCATGGTTTGTGTTATGAATCCTATTTGTGGTGTTTCCCTCCTTTATTAAAAGGCTTTTGCTACACTCAGACTCCGTGCTTGCGAGAGGGGAAGTATTGCCTCCTAGAGGCGCCCGGGGGGTGGTATGTAATTGTCCCAGGTCACTGGGTGGGGGCTCAAGCCAGTTTTGCATTGCGTTATTGAAACGGAATCCCTAGATACTGAAACCGGCCCTTGTTGCTGCCAACTCAGAGGGGCAGAAGGGTTACATTATAAAAGCGGCATCCCAGCCTAGGGGCAGTAGGAGAGAGAGATATAGGCCTTGGGAGGTGCCAGAATAAGGCCATTGGTGATGACGGGGAAGGTGATGGTGATGAGGAAGATGATGACGAACATTTCAGGTTGTTCTACAAGAGATGGTGTGAGTATATGGGTGTGCGGATGTACATTCTGTAGTATCCCTATCTACCTTACTTACTTGGGGTGTTTGTGCTAAATGTATTAATAAACTACATTTGTAAATATAAAAGAGTTCCTATAGTGTGAGTGTTGCAACTGTACACATCAAGGTTCCCAACTATGTAATAATTTGAATAATACTGGCCTTGATCTTGGGGGAAGAACCTGGCAACCCTCAAAGTGATAGCTGGAGATTCTTAAGTAATCAATATAATTAATACATAAACTACTGATCAGGCAACAGTACTTAGAAGTAAATCTTTGCAAATTCAATCAGAAAATTCCTTTTTACTTATTTATTTGTAAAGCAAAAGAAACAAGCATATACAAATATCTGTATTGTAAATTTACCCACACATTAAGCCCTCTTTATACCATCGAAGCAGTGTAAAGGGACTTCAGTGTAAATGGGAATCTGGACCTAAGTTCCCTCTAAGCTGCGCGGCCATGTGGCCGCGCAGCAGGCTATTAAGGGCCACGCAGGTGCACAGCAGAGAGAGGTGCCTCTCCCCCCGACCCCAGCCCTTGCTGGAACTGCCTCGCTTGGGAGAGGCGCATCTCCCCTGGCCCTGCCAGAACTGTCGCAGCCTCTCTCCCCACTGCAGCCCTGAGGCAGCCTGCAGCCCTGGGGCAGCCTGCACCCCAAACCCCTCATCCTGGGCCCCACCCCAAAGCCCTCTCCCCCAGCCAGAGCCCTCCCCCCCACACACACATCCCAAACCTCTCCCCCAGCCCTGAGCCCCCTCCCACACTCCAAACCCCTCGCCTCCACCCCCGCCACACATTACCTCCATATTGGTGCACATAACAAAATTCATTCCAAACATGGATGTAAAGTTAGAGGGAACGTTGATCTGGACTACTGTATTTACAAAAAAAGGAGGTAACAGTATTTTATTAATGGAACTGCTCTTTTTCATATAATCTATTAAGTGAAGAAATATTTCCTTCAGTTCTTAACATTTGTTAGATTGCACAATTTAATGTACCTATTTTCTTACGACATTAATTTTTTTAAACATTTTCTCTTCTAAAATTCAGGTCTAGCTGCAAACAATCTTTCTTGTTAATCTATTTTGGAGATCAAATTTGTTATCTTTTATTTACAGCTCACAAAATTGATAGAAAAAATATTACATTAACCATGATTGTGATATGGGCAGCTGCTCTTTTCTGGGCCAGTGCACCACTTATAGGGTGGGGTAGCTATACAGGTGAGTGTTCATTTCTACAGAATTACCTATATGGAGAAAAATCTTATCCAGCATATGTGTCCATTAAAAACCGTAGTAATCACTGTGCAACTCTGCAGAATATTACTGGACAGTACGAGAGTGAGTAACCTAGATAATACTGAAACCAACAGTTACTTTATTTCCTGCATGCCACATTCCTTTGATAGTTGAGTAATGCGATTGATAAGTGGAAAAACAAGGAATTAATATACATTTCTGTACATAATATTCTATACATAAAGACAGAAGTGTCAATCTCATTTGCAAGAAGTCTCCACTAGAACACTCTGGTAGTTTAAACTTAATTTATGCCAACTTTAAGGCCTCGTTACACTGCTATAGTGGAGTAAATACAGCCTTCATGTAAATGAGAATTTTGTTTTGCAAACAATTTGTCAATAGTAGAAAATAACATTTTCTGTACATCTTAAATGGGGAATCAATTTTGTTTTAAATAGGTACTAATTATAGAAGTGATCACACACAGCTTTTTCTTGTATAAGCCTCTCTAAAGACTTTGTAAAGTGCATATCAGTTAATACAATCCATAATTGTTTCAGATAAAGGGATTTGTTCATACTTAATATGTTCAATTTTTCCAGACAACAAATATGGAACATGTGAAATAGACTGGATCAAGGCAACATTTTCTGTTGGATTGGAGTGATTGGAGTCTTTATATTTGGCTTCTTTATTCCTGTCTCCATCATGGTTTTCTGTTACGTGTCCATAATAAAGACTGTTAAATCAAGTCACAAGACCACAAGAGGTAAAAAAATTAGCCAAAGGCAGCGGCTCATGGAACGAAATATTACACAGGTAATGGACAATTCTTTGCCTACAATATTGTGTGTTACATATATATTTTATGTAATTTAATTCTTAGAACAAATGCTAGATTTGACAGAAAAGAAAACGAAAATCCTTTTAGTTATCCCTGGAACAGGCACACCACTGATATTGCAAAATTTCCCCCACATTTCCCTACCAACATACTCTAATCATTTTAGAGATGAGAGGACAGTTTGGTCTCATTGCTCATTCAATTTTCAGCCATCCTCCTGAGTCTGCCAACAAGGATATTATTGAGTACCAGTTGTGATGTGCAGTCCTGGCTGAGACATGAACTGAAACCCCCCACCTCATTTCATGTAGACTATTGAACAACCCTGGTCTCCACTGTCTCGGGTCAGTTTTGAACTGGTGACCTAGAGGAAAGGTAGCTTATTACTAAACCCACTAACCCAAACAATCCCTTACATTTGTAATGTTTGTAAATGACACAAATGAAATAGGGTCTTCCTTATCTTATATATTTAAAAATATATACACTTGGACTGAGTTTGAGATGGAAATAGAAGACAGATTTGTTGAAAATCTCTGGGTAAGGATAAAAGGGGTAAAAAACATGGGTGATGTCATGGTAGGGGTCTACTACAGACCACCTCACCAGGAGGAAGAGGTGGATGATGCTTTTTTAAAACTAACAACAAAATCATTCCAAGCATAGGACTTGGTGGTGATGGGGGATTTCAATTACCCAGCTGTCTGTTGGGGAAATAATACAGCAGGGCACAGATTATCCAACATGTACTTGGATTGTATTGGAGACCATTTTTTTTCAAAAGGTGAAGAAAGCTACTAGGGCAAAGACTTTTAGATTTGATTTTAACAAATAGGGAGGAACTGGTTGAGAATTTAAAAATGCAAGGCAACGTAGGTGAAAGTGATCATGGAATGGCAGAATTCATGATTCTATGGAATGGCAGGAGGGAAAACAGCACAATAAAGATAATGGATTTCAATAAGGTTGATTTAAGCAAACTCAGAGAGCTGGTAGGTAAGATCCAATCAGAAGCAAGTCAAAGGGGGAAAAAATTCAAGAGTTTGCAGTTTTTCAAAGATATTATTAAGGGCACAACAGCAGACTATGCCACTGCATAGGAAAGACAGGAAGTATGGCAAGAGACCACTCTGGCTTAATCAGGAAATCTTCAATTATCTGAAACTCAAAAAGTGTCCTACAAAAGGTGGAAACTCAGTCAAATTACAAAGGATGAATATAAACAAATAACACAAGTATGTAGGGTGAAAATTAGAAAGGCCAAAGCACAAAACGAGATTAAGCTAGCTAGAGCCATAAAGGGTAACAAGAAAACATTCTACAAATACATTAGAAGCAAGAGGAAGACCAAGGACAGGTAGACCCATTACTAAATGAAGGGTGGAAAACAATAACAGAAAATATGGAAATGGCAGAAGTGAAAAATGACTTTTTGGTACCAGTTTTTCACCAAAAATGTTAGTAGCAAATTGGACATTTACCATAGGGAATGCCAGTAAAAATGGGGTAAGATCAGAGGCTAAAATTGGGAAAGAACAAGTTAAAAATTACTTAGACAAGATAGATGTCTTAAAGTCACTATGGCCTGATTAAATACATCCTAGAATACTCAAGGAGCTGATTAAGGAGATATCTGAGCCATTAGCATGGAAGTCGGGAGACATTCCAGAAGACTGGAAAAGGGCAAATATAGTGCCAATCTATGAAAAGGGAAATAAGGACAACCTGGGGAATTACAGAGCAGTCAGCTTAACTTCAGTATCTGGAAAGATAATGGAGCAAATAATTAAGCAATCAATTTGCAAACACCTAGAAGATAATATAAGTAACAGCATGGATTTTTCAAGAACAAATCATTCAGACCAACCTAATAGCTTTCTTTGACAGCATAATAAGCTTGTGGATGGGGGGAAGCAGTAGATGTGGTGTAGCTTGACTTTACTAAGGCTTTTGATACTCTCTCACATGACCTTCTCATAAACAAACTATGGAAATACAACCTAGATGGAGCTACTGTAAGGTGGCTGCATAATGGTTGGGAAACCATTCCCAGAGAGTAGTTATCAGTGGTTCCCAGTCAAGCTGGAAGGGCATATCCAGTGGGGTCCCACAGAAATCGGTCCTGGGTCCAGTTCTGTTCAATAACTTCATTAATGATTTAGATAGCATAGAGAGTATACTTATAAAGTTTGTGGACGATACTAAGCTGGGAGGGGTTGCAAGTGCTTTGGAGGATAGGATTAAAATTCAAAATGATCTGGAGAAACTGGAGAAATGGTCCAAAGTAAACAGGATGAAATTCAATAAGGACAAATGCAAAGTACTCCACTTAGGAAGGAACAATCAGTGGCACACATACAAAATGGGAAATGACTGCCTAGGAAGGAGTACTGCAGAAAGAGTTCTAGGGGTCATAATGGATCACAAGCCAAAAAAAGCAAACATCATTCTGGGCCATATTAGCAGGAGCGTTGTAAGCAAGACATGAGAAGTAATTATTTCACTCTACTTCACACTGATTAAGCCCCACTGGAGTATTGTGTCTAGTTCTGGGTGCCCACTTCAGAAAAGATGTGGACAAATTGGAGAAAGTCCAGAGAAGAGCAACAAAAATGATTAAAGTTTTAGGAAACAACACCTATGAGGGAAGATTCAGAAAACTGAGTTTGCTTAGTCTGGAGAAGAGAAGACTGAGAGGGGACATAACAGTATTCAAGTACATAAAAGGTGGTTACAAGTAGGAGGGAGAAAAATTGTTCTTGTTAACCTCTGAAGATAGAACAAGAAGCTTAAGCCCATTGGCTTAAATTGCAGCAAGGGCGATTTGGTTGGACATTAGGAAAAACTTCCCAACTGTCAGGGTGGCTAAGCACTGGAATAAAAGCCCAGGGAGGTTGTGGAATCTCCATCATTGGAGATTTTTTAGAGCAAGTTAGACATACAACTGTCAGGGATGGTCTCGATAATATCCTGTCATGAATACAGGGGACTGGACTAAATAACCTCTCAAGGTCCCTTCCAGTTGTATGATTCTGTCTGTACATTTGGCTTCTCCATTCTAAACATTCCATTCGCTGTCAGTCACTTGCCACCATGCTCCAATGGGTTCTTCAAAAGCAGAAATTATGATAACACTGAACTATGAGGAAGATATGCATGTTTTCCACAAAAGCATGGAACCTCTGGATTGGTAGTTCTAGAATTGTGACATTACAAATGTGGTGTTTACAGTTTTGATGCTCCCATGTTATTTTTCCTTCTCAGGTGTCATTTGTAATTTGTTTTGCCTTTTTCCTGGCATGGTCTCCTTATGCAGTAATTTCTATGTGGTCAGCATGTGGGTTTCAAGTGCCAGTGCTCACCAATGTCCTAGCCAGCCTTTTTGCCAAATCTGCCAGTTTTTACAACCCACTCATCTACATGGGAATGAGCTCTAAATTCCGTAAGGACATCAGAAACCTTTTCCAGTGTCTCAACCGAGACAAGGATTCAACCCTACAAATGCCAGTACAGATGTTCAGTCAAAGAAATGAGGCAGCTGTCCTCCTGAAACCACAGAGAGAGTTTGTGTCCAAAGTTCCTGAGGCTGAAACGCCAGGCTTAGACATGGATTCACTGCCCAGAGACACGCCTTTGGTGTAGGAGAATCCTTCATTTTGTTCTCCTGTTTCTAATCAACTTACCGCTTTTGGAGTAAAAACAATTCAAAGGAAACAAAGTGGATCTGGCTGACTTTGATCTGGAGGAGGTGAAATAAGGACTATTTTTTTTTTCCTGAAGATTAGATTTCCACAGCAAATGACCTTTGTCTTTTGTCCTCATCAGTCTGCTAATATTTCACAGACGTTTACAACTGTTCTCATATACAATTTCCCAGTGACTGAAAAAAACATAGCAAAACTGAGAATTAATTCATGGAGATTAGCTTTTGCCTATTTTCCCTTTTTAAAATTAAATTAGCACATTACTAAAATGAAGGTATTTGTTTATTCCTGACAAATTGTGCATATCAATGTATGCATCCTGTACATGGACCCCCAACTCTATTTCTATTTTACTCTATTCCCCTATGTGGCTTGATTACATACTGGTCCAAAATCCAGGATCTTATTGAAGGATCTAGTGAAGACCCGCTAAATCGACCGCAGATCGCTCTCCCGTCGACTCCTGTACTCCGCCTGAATGAGACACACAAGGGGAGTTGACGGGAGAGCGTCTCCAGTCAACATTGCGTAGTGTGGACCCTGCGGTAAGTAGATCTAAGTATGTCGACTGCAGCTAAGTTATTCACGTAGCTGAAGTTGTATAACTTATATCGATCTCCCCCTGTAGTGTAGACAAGGCCTAAGACTAGTGCTAAAGAATCCCAGCTATGCTAGTGACCAGTGACAGTTCCAGTATCTCCCAAACTGCCCCGGCTCTATGCATGCTTTGTACCACTCCACAATAGGGAGATTTTCAGTGGAATGAAGCATATTTTACTAGCCTCACAGGTCACGCGCATTCCATCTTAGGTATTTTGCGACCCGGTGCGCAACAAGAATTTTCCTAAGGAGGAGGTCCAGAGCTGTCGCTCCACCCAACCCTACATATGCCTCCCTCCATCAGTTCTGCACCCAGACCAGAGAGGCAGGCAGGCTGAAGAGCACCATCCCTACCATGGGCCAAGTAGTTCTGCAAGCCCCAGACCCCCACCGCTTCCTGCATTTCCACTCTCCCAGGAAGTACCAAAAGCCTGGATCCTATCCTCCCACCCTCCTGGGGACTACAGTTCCTGCCCTTGTTCTGCTTCTCCCCAGAAATGGGGGTGTCTGGTGTCCATGGGTGACAGAAGGACTGCAAAGGTAGTGGGCCAAGCAGGAACACAGGGTTGTAATGCCACTTAGCGTCATGATGGGGGGGCAGCTGGGCCAAATTTCCAGCTCCAGTCAGGGGCTAAGAGGGGAGGTTGGGCCCTCTGCCCCCCCTCATTACACCCCTACCTGCTATTTTAAATATGATTATTTTGTAGCCTTTGGTGCATCAGAAACCAGTGCCTAATAGCAGCAAAGCCTCAGGCTCAGTTTTTGGAATGTCTAAATGTTAATGCCTAAATCACTAGCAGATCATGGCTGCCCAAATCATGTTGTCTTTGAAGTGAGGGGAAAGTGGAAGAAAGCAAGATGGTATTCAGTAAGACCTGGGGCTGAATTCTGTGCTGCAGCTCCTGAAGAACGCAGGATAGAAAATGCAGCCCGGGAAAGAAAATAAATGAGGCAATGTAAGTGTTATTTACCCCTTCCCATGACAAAAGAACCAAGGGTCACCCAATGAAATTAATAGGCATTTTGTTGAAAATAAACAAAAGGGAGTATTTCTTCACAAGGCGCACAGTCAACCTGTGGAACACTTTGCAAGGGGATGTTGTGAAGGCCAAAACTATAACTGGATTCAAAAAAGAATTATGCAAATTCATGGAGGATAGATCCATTGATGGCTATTAGCCAAGATGGTCAGGGATGCAAACCTTGCTCTGGATGTCCCATAACCTCTGACTGTCAGATGCTGGGACTGAACGACAGGGGATAGATCACTTGATAATTGCCCTGTTCTGTTCATTCCCTTTGAAGCATCTGGCACTGGCCACTGTTGGAACCTGTTGGCAGACAGGATCCTGGGCTAGATGGACCATTGGTCTGACTCACTATCGCCATTCTTATGTTCTAGGCTTTCTGCTGTTTGTGCCATTTGGATTTCAGGCTGCTACAGGGTCTATAATGGCCCCCAGAACAAAGCTGAAGTAGATTTAAGTTACAAAAGCCTCACCACAGCTCCCTATGGGCTGCAAAGCAGCTCAGAATGTCTGTAGCACCAGGTCCTACAGCTACTTCCTTGCCTGGGCCAGCCCTGACACACCCGGTATGCTGGGTTTGTGAGGGTAGACAATGTAGAGTTGTTTGTGCTGGCCTTATGTTGTTCCTAAACCAGGGGAATGCCACCCCAACCCCTTCCATCTCATTTACAGCCCATATATGCCACCAGAGGAGTTTATGGGGGTGAGAGTGAAGACCAGAATCACCCCTTAATTTTTAGGTCCAATAGCTCCTGTCTTCCCAGACCTAGAAGCACTGTGGTAGAGCAGACCAAAAGCATTTACGACTTAGGACATTTTCCCAAGCACTGGTCCTGGGCCAATTCGGGGGGGGGGGGGGAGGGGGATGAAAATTGATTGTTTTTTAGTTTCCATAGTCATAGCAGCCTCTATCTGGTCTAGTAGGAAGCATGCAGGCGTCTTCTAGTGATGTCTGGAACACACCATCCACTGGAAAAATGAAATGTGATAATTTCATAAAAAAAGACCTTACCCAAGTCTAGATACAGAAATTGGCAAAAAAATAAATGCTCTTGTGCTGCAGAAATAGACACAGTAATTTCTGGCAGGAAAGGCAAAGACAGAATGCCATTTTAGACCATGACCCTGCAATGAGATCTGTGTAGTCAGATTCCTCCCCCCATGTGAAGAATGGATTCACAATCAGATAACAGGATCAGGGTCCTAATAATGAAAACCTAAAATCATAGAAATATTATCATCCACACATTTAATGTTGTGCTTTTGTGAGTCCTCCTTTTGCTCTTTTCTGGGGTCCCTAAACTTTTACAACCCAGAAACTTCTATACTTTTAACTTTGGCTGCTATACTGTAAACATTTTATTAACAAAAATAGCAAAACAAAACAAATAGGACAAAGTCAGCCGCATACTGAAAATCCTGGATCAGGGCTCTGTCACGCCTGAGCTGGGTTCTCTCACAAAGTGAGCTCACCTGTTCCAATAGTCCAGCCTATGCCTATCTCTCCATGACCTAAACACAACTGTTGTCAGCAATAGAGCCGGGCTAGGCCTGGCTTTTTGGGTTATGGTAGAGGGAGGAATATTCCTCCCTTTCCTGGCTTCACTCAGGAACTGCCATTTGCTAAAAGCAGCCAGTCCTTTTTATTAGGCCTTCCTCCAGCCCCTGGAGGACCAAATCTCGCTGGTTCCATCATCAATTCACCCAGAAAGACTTTTCTAGGCAACCCCAGATGTTCAAAACTCACTGCCCTTCGCAAAGGGATGTTGCCTGGGATGGGATGCACCAAAGCAGTGGGGTTTCCAGCCGTGAGGTAATGAATGCTTCATACACCCCCATCACAGAGTCTCTGTAGCTGGACTTGGTTCTTAGAGATGTAAATATTTCATGTGTGGTCATGTTTCTCACTGGAGAGACATCTTTCTAAAAGCTGTTTCACTTAGTGTTTGCACACATGATGTCAAAGTTGGGAGGCATTGCCAATTCGGAGAAGGATCGGGATATTCTGCAGGGAGACTTAGATGACCTTGTAAATTGGAGTAATAATAATAGGATGAGATTTAATAGTGAGAAGTGTAAGGTGATGCATTTAGGGATGACTAACAAGAATTTTAGTTATAAGCTGGGGACGCATCGGTTGGAAGTGACGGAGGAGGAGAAGGACCTCGGAGTCCTGGTTGATCGCAGGATGACTATGAGCCGGCAATGTGACGTGGCTGTGAAAAAAGCTAATGTGATCTTAGGATGCGTTAGGCGAGGTATTTCTAGTAGGGACACGGAGGTGCTGCTTCCGTTATACAAGGCGCTGGTGAGACCTCATTTGGAGTACTGCGTGCAGTTCTGGTCTCCCATGTTTAAAAAGGATGAACTCAAACTGGAACGGGTACAGAGAAGGGCCACTAGGATGATCCGAGGAATGGAAAACCTTTCCTATGAAAGGAGACTCGAGGAGCTCGGTTTATTTAGCCTAACCAAAAGAAGGCTGAGGGGGGATATGATTGCTCTCTTTAAATATATCAAAGGGATAAATACCAGGGAGGGAGAGGAATTATTTCAGCTCAGTACTAATGTGGACACGAGAACGAATGGATATAAACTGGCCGTGGGGAAGTTTAGGCTTGAAATTAGACGAAGGTTTCTAACCGTCAGAGGGGTGAAATTTTGGAACAGCCTTCCGAGGGAAACGGTGGGGGCGAAAGACCTCTCTGGCTTCAAGATTAGGCTAGATAAGTTTATGGAGGGAATGGTTTGATGGGATAATGTGATTTTAGTCAATTAGGCAATAACGTGCCATCGCTGGTAAAATGTGGGTCCGGCTGGAGAATCTTGCCTGTATGCTCGGGGTTCTACTGATCGCCATATTTGGGGTCGGGAAGGAATTTTCCTCCAGGGTAGATTGGCAGAGGCCCTGGAGGTTTTTTGCCTTCCTCCGCAGCATAGGGCAGGGGTCGCAAGCTGGAGGATTCTCTGCGACTTGAAGTCTTTAAATCACGATTTGGAGACTTCAACAGCTGAGATAAGGGAAATTGGGTGGGTCAGCTTTTGTGGCCTGCATCATGCGGGAGGTCAGACTAGATGACCATAATGGTCCCTTCTGACCTTAAAGTCTATGAGTCTATGAGTCTTGAAGGACTGGACAAGTCTAAACGTAGAAGTCCACATGTCAATTGCTTTTAGTTGCTGGTTAAATGCAGGAACACTTATAAAATGTATATAATAATAACAATGAAGCTTGAAACATTTGGTGCTGTTTGGTGTGTAAACATTTACTTGTTATTGCTGGTAACCTTGATTGGTAGTTGGATATTATGATACTTATTTAAAGCAAAATGTAATTTCTATTAGTTGGTTAATTGAAGAAAGCATTTTGCATAATTCATTTTTAAAATTTTTTTATTTCCCAAGTATGATCTGAATAAAACAGTCCAGTGAGCATTTGGCAGCAGCAGCAATGTCTAATTTCCAGTTTGCACACACTGCCCTGTCTCCAGGTTTGGACTGCAGCAGATACTGTTGTAACCAGGCTGTATACCTGGATCGTTTACAGTCAATATACTATTTTCAGAGTCATATGAGACTTCTTCAGCATTAGCTTACCCCCCCCTCCAGAGGACCCCTCTCATTGTGAGAACTCTATAAATGTCAAAGCTAATCTCAGTTTTCATTTTTGGACAAGTAAGCTCTTAGCCCTATCATTGCAAAGATACAGTAATTTATATTGAAAGTGTAAACCAACTGCTTGGGTCGAAAGTTTGTCATTAAGTTTTCCTAAAAACCTCCACCTTTTGCAGGCATTGCTGGCTTGGCCTTTGAGGTCCATGATACACGCACAAGGACCATGATCAATCTGATGATGGTGATTGATTGATTATTATTATTATTTGGAGGAGAACATGAGAGAGGTTTCACAGACTAATTAATTGAGCTACCTTCTCTGCTGCTAAACAGCCAATTTGTGCCCCTCTGGTGGGGGTGGGTAGGGAAGCAGCATATTAGTATGAGAGGCAATGTGGCTTGGAATGCACCACTTATTTTATTACTTAACGAGAGAGATGGGCAAGGGTTGTGGGGGGACCATAGGCTACAGGGGAGCCAAAGGGAAGAGAGAGAAGCAGTAGTAGTGGAGGGGGGGAGGAAACAAGTGCAGACAGAGTGTACCGTGGGGAACTACAAGAGAATAGACACCAGAGAAAGGAGATGCTTTTTTTCAGGGAGAAGAGACAATATTAGACACAGGCAGAAATGAAGGAGTGAGAATTGGGATAGAGATTATTAGAGTTTTCAGATGCTGAAGGAAATAAAAATAATGGATGAGGAAATGTATTCCCATATTAGTTAGTTTGAATTTCTGTTGTAGTGAGTTTTTTTCCCTAGCATTTTGCATGCAGGTAATCTAGTTGTGTAGCCACAGTAGAGTTTGCCATTGTTGCCACAAACAGCAGGTAAATGACTGATGTGTCACTAAAATTACAATATCCTTCACGGGGGAACCTTTCTCCTATGGTACGAGAAAAAGACCCTGTTCTCCTGGAATTAAACACAGGCTATTTAACAAGATTTTTAAAAAAGAAGGAAAAAAAACCCATACCCTCATCCTAGAACAATGCATCTACTATAGACTTGTTTTTCAGCAGATGTTTTGAGATGCCATTGAACAGCTTAGGAGCTAGGTGTTCTGCTTTAAAGAACATGTGAATTGTTTCAGAACAGAGCTATTTTGGCTACACTGGTTAAATTATCATTTTTTAAATATACTTCAGATCTTAAACTATGTAGCTGAAGACTTTTTTGTTAAAGGAAAAACAAGGTAACCACCAAAAGCAAAACATGCTTCATTTCAACAGACTGAACAAAGAGTGCTAGCCTTATCTGTTTTTCATACATTGGTCTGCAGCCTTAGTGAACTAATGTATTTCACTTAAATTCAAAACCAACATTGCTAGGACGCAGAATAAAAGCTTTTGCTTTACGAAAATATTTTTGCAACAATCAGGTGTCTGAATGGGCTTCCTGTAGGACTTGCTTTCATGAGATGAATGATGATGATGTGAACTGTAGGTGACCTCTTGCTAGAATTCATTTTAAACTGTCCTGTACTGACGCAGTGGCATGGTCCATAATGCGGAAATCTGCTTTATCTGTGTATGTTAAATGAAGCCATTGGATTAACTTCATTCCCACATGAAGCCTGAACAAATGGGCTTTGCCTGGGGGAAATACAGATGGGGTCTGCTCAATCTGGCTCCAGGCCACAGGGCACTTGTATGGCCAGTTTGTGGCCATTACTACAATCCATAGTCTGTAGAAGGATCTGCAGCTTCTTCCGCCTCCCCCCACACATTACACATGGGCAGTAGCACCATGCAGTTCAGAGCCCCTAGGCCATTCAAACTGCAGCGCTGCCAAGACCTCATGTGCAGTTTCTCCACATCCTGTCCTGCTCTCCATGCAGCAGAGCTGAAGTGTTTCCACTGATTTGTGACTCATCACGGCTCGAAAGGAAGAGGATTTTTATTCCCTAGTGCTTCTGCACAACTAGTGTTTTTGCAGGGTGAAAGCAAACAACTTATTTGGCATGTCAACGCAGGCTAAGCAGCAGTTGGTTTATAAATATTCAAATGTATACTCTGTGTAATATTTAAAATGCAGGTATCTAGTTACTAAAAATTGCTTAAGACTAGAGGTGCAGGGGTTTTTTTCCTGGTAAAAGAGCCCTTTCAAGCTTATTCTGCTGTTGGCCCAGTGGATCTAGTTCTTCAGTGTGAGAGTGAAAGTACCCAATTGTGTCACAGTGATAAACATGTCCAAATACCGAACCTTGCTGAAAAATCCTATCCTGGAATTCCAGCGGTGTTTTGAAGACATTTAGCGTTTTGTGTGAAATCCTAAAAACAATACTGCAGGTTTCTTAACGACTACAGGAACACTAATCCTTTAATTCAAGTGTAGCAAAATCTAAACTTAAAGGTTCTGAAAATTATGAATTAGACAAATAGATTTAGCCAAAAAATCCTGAAAATAAAAATTTCAGCATATATATTGACTTTGATAATATTTACCATGTGTATCAATATAAAATACAACATAAGCTGATCCCTCGCTTTCAGGAAGTCATTTCATTCCAAGTCTAATCACGAATTTTAGCAACATATAAAATATATTAACAAGTGCACCAATTTTTTAAAATCTTGAGCCTTTTAATATATATTCATACTATTGGGAATAATTATGAAAACAACTCAAAGACTGACACCTACAGTGATGGTTTTACAGATGGTTCCGCAGTCAAAGCAGGTTACATTTTTGGCCTACTAACCTTATTAATGTAACATCTTTAAAGCTGTGTAAATCTCATGTCGGCTTTGCATTTCTTTTCATCATCACTCAGTCATGCAGTTTCACAGTGTTCTGAAGGTTTGCAAGGAAAACTCAAAGCTATGCATTTGCAGATGGCTTGGTTGGTTTAATAAAACAATGTGTATATCTATGCATACATTGGATATTCTGGGTGGAATTTTCAAAAATGCTCACCTCTGCTCCAATTGAAGTTAATGAAACATAGGAAATAGGAACTGCCATATTCAATCAGATCAGTGACTCATCTAGTCCAGTAGCCTGGCTCCAGTAGCCAGTACATGATGCTTTGGAGGAAGGCATAAGAAATTCCGCAGCAGGGATAACCTGCCCCTAAAACAAGATTCCTGCTAACCCATAATAGTTAGCAACTGGATTAATTCTTGAAGCATGAAGGTTTTATAAACCCTCCCTATAACAATTCCTTTTTTTTAAGCATTTACTACTCTGGATATTCTTGTTCTGTAGATGAATGTCCAATTATTTTTCAGTTGCTAAATGTGGAGTTTTACAATTTAGTTCAATGGAAGCAGAATTGGGCCATAGTTATACAGTGGGTTACTAAGCAGCAAACTGGGGTGTGAATCTATAGTCCACCAGCTTGCCCTGCAGTAACATCCCATGCTACAGCTCAGTGAAAGTCCCAGAGTGCATCTTAGCGTCCTGTACTTGAAAGCGTAATATGCTAAGCTGTACCCAGTAAGTCTCAGTGAGCTGTAGCAGTGTCCACACAGGATGTTAGTGCACAGCAAGCTGGTGTGCTGTCGATTCACATCTTGGCTTGCTGTGCTGTAACTCTCTATGTAGACAAGCCCATAAGCCAATACTAAGGACCTTTGAAAATCCCACTTCAAGTAATGTGGGTGCACAGTTGTGCACAGGGTGAGATGTTGACCCTCACTCTGGCCCCTTTGTGCTGGGTAAAAGAAATAGCCCAGGAACAAAGGGGCCCAAAATCCCATTATCCATCATCTGGCCCACAGGCAAAGTATAAGTCACTCTCATACCCATTTGAGTGTCCACATGAAGGGTTTGCACTGGTTTAACTACATCAGTTTAGAAATCAATTTAGTTAAACAGGGGCAACTTCTATGCAGAAATAATGCCTTTGAGGCAAGATTTTAAATCTTTTAGGCCCCTTTAAAAATCCCAGCCCATGGTAACAGGATGGCTGCTGTTGGTCTTCAGGTCATATGGGAAAATATGTAGAAGACCACAGTGGTGGAAAGGAAGCTAATTAAATCCCAGAGAGAATCTAGTGTTTTAAAAATTAAAAAAACAAAACACCATTACCCCATGTACACTTATTACTCATAATCTGCTGCTGTAGCTTTTGCACCTAATTTGGTTACTTTTATTTTCTGACTTCTAGGAAATTAAATAAAAAAAAGCAGGTTAAAACAAAGCCTCTGTTAGTACTGAGGGTGTCCACCCTTTGCTTATGAATTTGCTCTAGGCAGGTGACCCCACCACATTCCCATTTTCTGCCCTAATTCCTTCCCTCTCAGCTTGTTCTCTAGTTAACTTTTTTTTTCTCACGGATTTAATTTCTCATTTACAAATCTTCAGTTAGCACTCATCAAAAATGTATCCACCGCAGTTTAAAACAAGGAGGAAATCCTTCAAATCACAGTACAAAAGCAGAAGCAGAATAAAATAATAATCCTAAAAAACTAATGCAATGTCTATTTAAAAAATAATATACATTTGTTATCTTATGAGTCACCACTCTGCCATAATCACAGGTATCCTTCTAGGAGGAGTTCTCCTGATTTCAGGGAGTAGATATGCTAGTAACAACAGCCATACCACAGAATATTTTGACTTGATCTATCAGGACAATCTTGAACAAATTTATAACATGAAATTTACTAACAAAAACTATCAATTGTGGCAATAGCCTTTTAAAATAGGCTCTCTCCCTTTGAATACATGTTGTAAACATACACAAAAAAGGGTTTTTATACTGGTCTGAGACATCACAGTATCCCTTTTGTTTATTTTGGGTTTTTTAATGTTGTTTGGAAAAGCAATCATCTTATTTGTTGTGGAGCCAAGAGTCTCTGCTCCACATTAGAGGACTTGGCAGCACATTTCACTGGGTAAGCTTATGCACACTTGGTATTGTACATATAAATGGGCTCCACTGTATTTAGATCATGTGGGGGCCACCACCTGAATCATACATCTCCAGGATGAAGTGTGGTGTTTGTGAGTGCTAGAAAAGCAAACTGTTTTGTTACCAATATTGGGGGCGGGAGGCTTAACCACAACTTTTGTAGGAAAATAAATAGAGTCACAGGCAAATATATATAAATAAAACCTGAATGAAGCTGGAGTTAAGGGGAGAATATCTAAGAGCTTTTCACTTTTCTCAAAACCCACAAATATTAGGATGCCATAAAATTAAAAGTTAAGGTTACACTTATAAACCCAAACACTAGAACACAGGCAAGTGAACAGTTCAGATCACACAAACTGCTCACTCCCTTGCCGACTTTTCACATTATTGCCTCCCTGATCAGCCTCCTCCACATGTAATTCTCTCCCAACACCACCTCCAGACACAGGGTGGTTGTCTTTCTGACCTTTCCACCATTGCAGACAGCACAAGATTTAGAGTTCAGAAGTTAAGCTGTGTGATCTGTAGTCCAGTTCCAAACTAAAAGGGTTACTGAAATTCCTGTTTGCAATAAGAATAAGAACATGTGACTGGAGGTGACCAAATTTATCTTAAGTCTGAATTTATTAAACTTTTGCTAATGAATGAATGTTGAGCAACTTGTTTTGTTGTGCTATGGTGTTTCCTAGTAGCTATTGCTATCGGGATTTTATATCAAATGTTCCATAAATTGGTGACATAATATCTTAAAATCTTTCACCCAGATAACACTATGTCATCATCCTCAAAGTGGTGTGTGGAATTTTGATATTTTGTGGGGGGGTGGGGTTCACAGACCAATGAGCTCTGATACGCAAAACATAGACTATTATTTAAATTGCTGGCTTAAATATGACTGTCTTTAATGATAATCTAATTCAAATCTGATTGGACCAAGCTGCATTGCTCCAAATTAGCAGCACCTGATTTATCCCAAGACCTTGAAGGGAGGTGCTGCAAGGCAGAGCAAGAGAAATTCATAAATCATAAGAACCAAGGGTAAGGCCAGGATATATTACCTTTGTTGTCAACAAGGCACCTGAGGGAAGACTGACGTTCCAGAAGCTCCAAAACTGATCAACTTGGGGCCAGGAAGTCACAACATCAACAACTGGGCCACCCCAGCCTTTGACCAGTCTCTTCCTGCACCTGAAGGAGGCCCACTGACAAGAAGCACAGTGTCAGCAGAACATCACTTTGTGATTCCTTGACTGCACTTCCAGCTCCTACATCACAGGCATCCAGAAGACTGTGCGAGCTGAAGAGTTGCAAACCCTGTATTTTCTTAAGTATCTTAGACTATGTATGCACCACAGCTTATGGCAGTCTAAGTTTATGTTGCTCAGCGGTGTAAATAAGCCACTCCTGAGTGATGTAAATTATACTGCCCACAGCTACCTGCTGCTCATGGGGGCTGGAGTAATTAAGTTGATGGGAGACCTCTCTCCCACTAGCTTAGAGCCTCTAAGGGGGAAAGGGTAGCTCAGTGGTTTGAGCATTGGCTTGCTAAACCCAGGGTTGTGAGTTCAATCCTTGAGGGGGCCCCTTAGGGATCTGGGGCAAAATCAGTACTTGGTCCTGCTAGTGAAAGCAGGGGGCTGGACTCGATGATCTTTCAAGGTCCCTTCCAGTTCTAGGAGATAGGATATCTCCATTAATTTATTTATTTTATTTATCTGCACTAACAGCGCTATAGCGGCACAGTTGCATCAGTTCAGCTGTACAACTGTAAGGTAACCAAAGCCTTACTGTTCCTTTTCCCCTTTTCTTGGCTCAGTTTTTTTATTAACTGGGAGATAACCCAGCCTTTTTACTGAGTGCCAGCGTGTGGTGTGTCCATGTCCATGTGGAAGGTGCGAGAAAGAAATGTTCCTGAGGTTTAAACAGCCCTAAATATTGTTTCATAAATATATTTATTAGATGTGTTCTGTGTCTAAAACTCCTGAGAGATTTAAGATTGTCATCTACAATTCCTGGTAAATAAGAGTTGTCAAACTTCATCTTATCAAGAGTGTTCTACAAAAGTCTGCATTGTAATATCTCTGTTCGGGGAAAAGGGGAGAGAGAGCCATCACATACGAATTAAAATATAAGACGGAAGCTTTATACTTGGTTCTGAGGTTGTGCTCCAGACATTAAATAATAATTTTGATTTCAGTATTAAGATACTTACCCATTCATATTATAGATTTGATTGACTAGTAACATTCTTTAGTTGGGATTTATAATCAACCAGCCAGCCATGTTTTCAAACTTCTTAGAACATATAAGGACGGGGAGTGATCTAGGAACCATTTTGTTATGTGGTGTTGATACTGATCCCTGGCTACCATGCATTTACTAATGGCACTTCCTGATCACGACATGGTATGCCCTTTAGTTGACTGTCACTTCTGTTGCAGGAGAACCAGCACAGTGTGGAGGGATCACATTGGCTTGGAAACCTGGGTTGACCAACAGTGGGTTCATAGAATAGAATATCAGGGTTGGAAGGGACCTCAGGAGGTCATCTAGTCCAACCCCCTGCTCAAAGCAGGACCAATTCCCAACTAAATCATCCTAGCCAGGGCTTTGTCAAGCCGGGCCTTAAAAACCTCCAAGGAAGGAGATTCCACCACCTCCCTAGGTAAAGCATTCCAGTGCTTCACCACCCTCCTAGTGAAATAGTGTTTCCTAATATCCAACCTAGACCTCCCCCACTGCAACTTGAGACCATTGCTCCTTGTTCTGTCATCTGCCACCACTGAGAACAGCCGAGCTCCATCCTCTTTGGAACCCCCCCTCAGGTAGTTGAAAGCAGCTATCAAATCCCCGCTCATTCTTCTCTTCTGGAGACTAAACAATCCCAGTTCCCTCAGCCTCTCCTCATAAGTTGTGCTCCAGCCCCCTAATCATTTTTGTTGCCCTCCGCTGGACTCTTTCCAATTTTTCCACATCCTTCTTGTAGTGTGGGGCCCAAAACTGGACACAGTATTCCAGATGAGGCCTCACCAATGTCAAATAAAGGGGAACAATCACGTTCCTTGATCTGCTGGCAATGCCCCTACTTATACAGCCCAAAATGCCGTTAGCCTTCTTGGCAACAAGAGCACACTGTTGACTCATATCCAGCTTCTCGTCCACTGTGACCCCTAGGTCCTTTTCTGCAGAACTGCTTCCCAGCCATTCGGTCCCTAGTCTGTAGCAGTGCATGGGATTCTTCCGTCCTAAGTGCAGGACTCTGCACTTGTCCTTGTTGAACCTCATCAGGTTTTTTTTGGCCCAATCCTCTAATTTGTCTAGGTCCCTCTGTATCCGATCCCTAACCTCTAGCGTATCTACCACGCCTCCCAGTTTAGTGTCATCTGCAAACTTGCTGAGAGTGCAGTCCACACCATCCTCCAGATCATTAATAAAGATATTAAACAAAACCGGCCCCAGGACCGACCCTTGGGGTACTCCGCTTGAAACCGGCTGCCAGCTAGACATGGAGCCATTGATCATTACCTGTTGAGCCCGACGATCTAGCCAGCTTTCTATCCACCTTACAGTCCATTCATCCAGCCCATACTTCTTTAACTTGGCGGCAAGAATACTGTGGGAGACCGTATCAAAAGCTTTGCTAAAGTCAAGGAATAACACATCCACTACTTTCCCCTCATCCACAGACCCAGTTATCTTCTCATAGAAGGCAATTAGGTTAGTCAGGCATGACTTGCCCTTGGTGAATCCATGCTGACTGTTCCTGATCACTTTCCTCTCCTCTAAGTGTTTCATAATTGATTCCTTGAGGACCTGCTCCATGATTTTTCCAGGAACTGAGGTGAGGCTGACTGGCCTGTAGTTCCCCGAATCCTCCTTCTTCCCTTTTTTAAAGATGGGCACTACATTAGCCTTTTTCCAGTCATCCGGGACCTCCCCCGATCACCATGAGTTTTCAAAAATAATGGCTAATGGCTCTGCAATGTCATCCGCCAACTCCTTTAGCACCCTCGGATGCAGTGCATCCGGCCCCATGGACTTGTGCACGTCCAGTTTTTCTAAATAGTCCCAAACCACTTCTTTCTCCACAGAGGGCTGGTCACCTTCTCCCCATACTGTGTTGCTCAGTGCAGTAGTCTGGGAGCTGACCTTGTTCGTGACTTTGACATGAGGAAACAGACCTTCATGAAGCTATGTGAAGCGCTTCCTCCAGTGGCAGGACACTTGATTCATGAAAGCCATACTGATTCAGAAGCAGGTTGTTATTGCCCTGTGGAAGCTGTAGGTTCATGACAAACTACTTTAGGGCTGTGGCAATGCAGGTGTTTGAGGCAATCAACACTGTGATTTACTGGTAGGTGGTTAGCATATGAAAAGTTCCAGAAATAATCACCGGTTTTCAGAGATCGAGGTTTCTGAACTGTGCAGGAGCCGTTGATGGCACTCATGTCCCAGTGGTTTGCCCACCACAAGGGCCAAGTGAGTATGTGAACAGAAAAGATTACCATTCCATCATTCTGCAAGGCTTGCTGAACCACAGAGGCAGATTCAGGTATACTAATGGGAGGAACACTGGAAAGGTTCATGATGCTAGGATACTGAGGAGATCAGAACTGTACTTAAAGGGGGAGAAGAAGGGACTTATTCCTTAGAAACAATATTGCTCGGTATGATGTATCTGTGACAATTGTTATTTTAGGGAACCCTGCATTCTCACTCCTGCTTTGGCTTATAAAACCCTACCCCAACATCAATGGTCCTGGGAAAAGGGCATTAAATTTAAAACTAAGTATCTTCAGAATGGTTGAGGTATGTGCGTTTGATAAGTTGAAGGCTCATTGGTGCTACGTACACATCCATCTGGATGCTAATGTGGCAAATGCAGTTCATATGATCGTCACGTGCTGTGCACTGCACAACATTTGTGGGGGTGAAAAAAAAAAGTATTGCCATCCCAAGTGGGCTCAGGACACATCTGGTTTGGAAATGCTGTATAGCCAGCCAGATCCCACACACATGAATACAGGTCCCAGCAGGTCAGGGAAATGAGAGATGCCATATGTGCACATATCCTGGCACTGCCGGGCATCAGAGGATGACATCTGCCTTGTGCTTGTGAGGAGGGACACCTTCATATCCTTTCTGTGAAGCTGCTTTAATTTAGGGTGACCAGATAGCAAGTTTGAAAAATCAGGATGGGGCCGTATTAATAGTTGCCTATATAAGACAAAGCCCATAATATCAGGACATCTGATCATTCTATTTTAAATGTACATGAGGGCACATACCCTCCTACTTATGGGGCTGCATGGCTTTATTAGGGATTTGTTCCCATTTGATATGCTGCAGCTTAAGTTAATTATCTGTTGCTGCATGTCACAATGTGTACATTAAAATCAGCTGTTACAGGGGATGTACATTGTGTTAGCAACTTGCGGTTGGGTTTCTGCTGCAGAGCTGTGTTGTTTTGCACTCATGGTTCAATGTCTCTGTCCTCACTATTTGCTCCTGAAAGTAAGCCAATCCATCATGATTGACTTTTTAAAAGTAATGGGGCAGGACTGATGATGGCAACTGTTTCAGGCATTGTTATGTATGACTATTTTTAAATTTTGCATCTCCATTACCCCATTTATAACTGTATGGGGACCCCCCACTTCACATAATGGTTTCTAATTTCGCTTTGAATGGCCAAAGGCCCCATTTGCACTTCTTTTGTGAAAAAATGGGTTTCAAAGTACGTAACTGAATAACGCAATTCACTGCTCAATGGAACCCCTAATTTCAAAATTTCGAGAACTGTTTTCCCAGGTGATGAAAAACACATGTTGTCATTGTGATCCTGCATAACTTTTTTGGTGCCTTAAGTGCCTGACATAATTCACACCTCCTTTGAAACCTCTGTTATAGGGAGTACTTCAGCGTTTTTAACATGTTTTTGATGGACTGCTGGGAGGGTCTTGTTAGAATGCAACAATTGTCGTCAGTGCCAAGTGCTATTCACAGCTGTGAGAAACCCCTAATCCCTTGTCTGCTTGACAGTGTTTAAGGTTGGGGGGGGGGGGGGGAGTTAGTACAGGTAGACACTGTGTGATTGGCTTTTTTGTTTGTTTTAATTGCAACATATACAATAAAGGCATTAAAAAAGACATTGATTCACCCCTTACTGCCTATGTGTAAGACATCTGTTTAGTTGAAAATTAGTAGTGGTTTTTACAGCACAGAAAACATTCACTCCACTTTCCCTATCCCTCCCATTTATCTCTAGGACTTCAAATATTTGTGAATCTTCAGGGAGACTCAAAAAGATTTCCACTGTCATGGCAACAACATTTTACACCACCATTTGATTACATGAGGTGGGAAGCTTGGGCCCCATTTTTAAACTAAAAACACCTTCAGGTCACCATAATGAAGAAGGAGGAGACACACGGTTAAACAAATTATAAAATTTACTAAGACAATGCGGTAGAAAGTACTCTACTTTCTGGAAAAATGTTACAAGAACAATTAAGGTAAGATATGCAATCAATAAACCATTAAAAATGTCCAAAGTGAAATTGTCCTTAGAATATGTTTTAAGGAAATATTTTGAAATACAAAACAATAAAAATTAAGTGATCAACACTGAGAACTCTGTCCACCATTGAATGTTTTTGCACCAATCTCCTTCCCCTCCATGTCAGAAGAGGTGAATGATGGGGAGGAAATGGCTCTTGGTGAAATACAGGGACATCTCCTTCAAGAGGTTTGGGGGCATATACATGCTGGAGTTCCCACCTTTGTCCTCCTGGCTGGTCAGAGGGGGTTCTTGGATGAATAACAGCACTGAGGGCTGCAGTCAGAGGAGATGGAAACTGTGGCAGCTGATGGAGTGGTTCTGGGGTCTCCTCAGCAGGCAAATGTTGCACTGTCAGCCACTAGTCCAATAAGCCTTTCCATTACGGAATGGTCTCCTTATGCTGTTTCTCCACTTCCAAGAACCAGTCCAGAAGTCTCTCCTCCTCCTGAAGAGACCACTCCTCCCTTGCACTGAGGAACTCAATTGCTCCTGATTTTTCCTGTCCATCCCTATAAGCAATTCCTCTAGGACCCTTGTCAATCTATCCCTGCCCTCTGGGGGCTGCTACTCCTGCCTTCTTGGAAGCATGGTTTTGCTCTTTGGAGCGAAAGGTCCTACCAGTTCAAAATGAAAGAGAGCATTATATTTTGTGCCTTTGGAACAAGCTGAGAAACCCCCCCCCCCCCCCCACTAATACAACTTAGCGTAGAAGGCCATAATTTTGATACATTCCTGGAATGTTCAAAAGCAATTGGCTCAACATCCTTGGTTCTCTGAAACGTGCTGCAGCCCATGAGGAAGGAGCAGAGGCACATAATAGTTAGAAAAATTTAATAGTGGTGCTAACAATTTAAAATGTTGATACTGTCTCAAGAAAGTGGGGTAGGTGGAGAAATTCCTTCCCGGGGCTGTGTTACCAGTTTACAATTTCTTTCTCTAAGACTGGTTGACTTTTGGAGTGATCAAAGTACCACAGTGGGGAAAAAATGTGACTTTCCAGTCCTAGGGAGGGGATCTGGCAGTCTATGCCAGCAAGATTTTTCTGCTAATGGTCACACCTCTACACATTGCTGAATGAAGGTGTTTGGTCAGCTATGAAGCTAGTCCAAGCAGATTTGCACTGCAGGTGAACCTCAATAACCACATGGAGTTCCTGCTGCAACAGAAATTTGTTGAAATATGCTTGCAGGATTGAAAGGAAATGCAAATGGAAATAGACTAAATTCTGTTAGGAGGGGGCGACTTCATGCAAAAGGAGATCTGACCCATGGCTTCCCCCTGTATATGTACAGTTGTGCCATTGCAGCACTGTACATATAGACATGGCCAAAGTTTGTAAACTGCTAAGGGACAAAACAGTGCTGTAAGTAACTTCCCTGAGACAACCAACTGTAAGTTTTCTAAAGCTTAGCTCCCTTCCTCACATGGGACCCTTTCACAAACACCACCAGCCACATGGCCCTGGGACCTTTGCTACCTGATAGGGGGCCAGGAAATGCACACAGACACAGGGGCATGCAGATTTTTACTTTCAAACAAGTGTTTAAAAGTAAGCTTTGGAAGCCAAGCCACAGACCGTGTAATTGTGGTTCACCAGAAGTCAATAAAACAATTGAATTTTACCTCTGTCTCCCTTGACCTTTTTGGGGTGGAACAGCAGAGCAGGGATTGGATGGAGAAGGGGAAGTTGGGGGAGTTTGGTAAGGGGATGGTGTGTGATAATGGTGTAGCTCCAGAACTGCACTTCACACACACACATTGAGCAATGCATGGCAGATTATCCAGGGAGGACAAATAAGGGCACATTACTGCAAATGCCCCCCATCTTAAAATCAGGAATTTCGCACCACAAGAGGGTATACTGGTGGGGAGGAGGGGAGCATTGTAACTTATCAGCCTGGGAGTCTGGTTCCTGTTGCTGCACAGGGTCCTCCTCAGGGGTTTCTGAAACCCGGATCTCTAGATAGAAGTGCAGAATAACCTCCTCCTTGTCCTCTGGATCTTCTGGGAGGTCCTCTGCAGTCCCTGCTGTCTCTTTTCTCTCACCTGCCTCAGGGCCCTGTCAGACCATGAGACCTGATGGGCTTACAAGGAGATTGTGAGCCCACTACAGGGTCAGCACTACGGGTCCTTGACAGCACGCCATCGAGCGCCTCATAGAAGGGGCATACACCTCTACCCCGATATAACGTGACCCGATATAACACGAATTCGGCTATAATGCAGTAAAGCGGTGCTCTGGGGGGGCAGGGCTGTGCACTCCAGCGGATCAAAGCAAGTTCTATATAACGTGGTTTCACCTATAACGCGGTAAGATTTTTTGGCTCCCGAGGACAGCGTTATATCGGGGTAGAGGTGTATAGGATGAGCTCTCCTGGACCTACTGTTTGAGTTTTTGGCCTTCCGGTACAGGAACCTCACGTGTTTCATCTGTTCCTGGCATTGGGCTGGGGTCCCCTGAATGCCCACCTGCTTCAGCCTCCTGGAAATTTCCTGGTGAAGGTGAATGTTCCTGCTGCTTCAGCTGAAATTGTGGAGGCTGGTATATGCCTCCCAGTCAGTGATCAGCACCCAGGTGTACGCAGCAGGCTGAGCATCTGCTCTCGGCACTGGATCCATTGTCACCTGTATTGATCTGTAAAGTGTGCTGCTGAAAGTTGTTCTGATGTGGTCAGTGTAGCATGCTACTACTAGTAGAAACAGCAAGAAGGGAGACCCTTATAGATTGTGTAAGGGTCTGGAAGATAAGGGTTCAGTGTATTGAGGGACTGTGAGGAGAGGATTATTGAAACTCGAGACCTGGTACTCACTCCTTGCCCCTGTCCATGCTGCACACTGGCATGGATACAGGGCTGTGCCACAGATGCCGTATGTGCTTACCCACACAGGCATACTAGCTTGCTTGCCCTCTATTCACCTTGAGACACATGCTTTGGGGGAGTTCAGTATGCACTATGGGGGGGGGTGGCAAAAGACCACACATGGGCAAGTGTACAGTTGGTAGTGTAGATGTACACTAAGTGTAACTAGAATTGGGCTGCTCAAGGATACATTTAACTGCTCATCATATCACACCCCATCTCTCCAGATAGCAACCTCCTTCCTGAGCCCCAAAGTGGACCCTCTGATCTTCACCGGGCTCCTTGCCTCTGACTCTTCTCATCACAAAGAGAGTGCTATGTGGGATGGGGCAATCAAAGTGGGTTTATTTGGGGAGCCATCACTATATGACAGAGGGATATACTTGCCTTGTTTGTGAGCTCTTCGAGCCCATAAGTACATGGAAACTGCTTTTAGCAACTCAATAATTCCACCAACAACTGCTTAATTGACCAGTCAAAGTCACCAGTACTTGCCAAGACCAACAGAATAAATCAATCCATTTGGAGCGTCTATGTAGGGCTGTTTTACAGTTATGGTGAGCCAAAAAAGTTAGGAAATGTTCAAGTAGTGAGATCATATCATTTTTTCTGGAGCCCTAAATTCTCCCAAAGGAGTTTTTTTTTTAATTTGACTCCTATTTTCCAGAATACGCCTACCCTGAGAAGAAGATGAAGTATCAGGTGAAATATTTTAGTTTTGTTAGCTATAAAGGGTGAAAATCACCTGTAATTCTGGATAGATGAACATCTATTTTACCATAGCAAGTGAGGAGAAAAAGTAAAGCATATTTTAAAAGTAGCATTCTAAAATATTATTTTACGGAATTCCTCATACTTTGACAATGTCAAGGTCATGTAACTCATCTCTGCTAACCCATTTACACCATCTCTGGTGTCTTTTGTTGCCCACTTCATCACGCAATCTATTGGTAATGAAAAGAGGATAGGTGATAACACACACTTTTTTCTAACTCCACTCACAATATTGAGACACTCAACCAAGCCTATATGTGATCTTACTGTGCTTCTACTTCCATTATATAAACTTCTTATTATGTTGATTATCTTGTTTGGAATCCAGTGGCTTATAGCAATATTCCAACAGGTCTCTCTCAACAAAAGACATCATGGATGGCTTAAAATGGGTTAGTGGAGACAAGTTACACCACCTGGACTTTGTCGATCACATTCTTTTACTAAATATGACATTGTATGAAATGACTGCCCTTACATCAAAGGTAGAGCAGGAAGTGGGATAAATTGGATTGAAAGTAAATACAGAGAACACCAAGATGATGAAGGTTGGAAACTGAACAACAGATGCAAAGGTGTACATGGATGGAAAAGAAATCAAACAGCCAAAAGAGTTCAACTATCTGGGGAGGGTGATGACATTTGAAGGTGGTTAAGATAAAGATATTCATACAAGATTAGGAAAAGCAAACATTTTTGGAAGGATGAACAACATCTGGTCAAACAGAGGTCTCCACACCAAAATAAAGGTCAGATTATACCACTCAGTTGTAGTGAGCACACTACTGTATGGAGAAGCGACTTGACCAATGACAGTGGATTACAAAGACTGGAAGCTGCCCACCACAGATGTTGGAAGAAGATATTACACATTTCATAGAAAGACTAAATAATAAATGTGAGAGTAAGGGATCTAACAGAACAGGACATTTTATAAAATATCATCAAAGAAAGACTGCTCAGGTAGTTGGGACATATACACTGTTTGGAAGCAGGCATTGAACTGGGTACCCAAGGGAGGAAAGAGAAATCGAGTGGAAGACCTGCAGTGCCCGATATGTCAGCAGCAAAGGAGAAACTAAGGTTGAAGATACTTCCTCATACTTAGTATCACAAAACACTTTACAGAGAAAAGACAGAGATGGAGTGTCTCATAGAATTAAGTTCAGCCTTCTATAAGTTATCCAAAAGATGGGGCTGCTGAATCTCTTTCTTTAGCTTCATATAATTCACATTGCTACTTCTCTCTCCTTTTTTTCTCATCATGAATGTACTGTATGTTAACTTGCAGAATATGTTTGCAACTACAATCACAATGTACCTTACTTATATTTATGTAACCCCTTTTGGAGTTTATCACCTCCTGGAATGCTGGACTGAGCCTCTAGGGGACCTATCCTAAGGCACCAACAATAGCTTCAGAGTCTCTGGAAGGATCCCTCCAGATCCAGGTCAGGGTCATCCTCCCCCTCATCATAGCCTGATAAGCACCATTGGATCACCATTGGCATTTGTTGTGCAGTCAGGACATGGGGTCTTAGCCGAGTGCCTACAGGCCACCAATGCCTTACCCGCATGCCCGGTGGCTTCCTTGGAATCTTTGGGACACTCCTCAGTCCCTAAGGTCCCGCTCTTTCACTTGCTCCAGAGCAAGATCACTGGTCCCAATGATGGCTCCAGTTCCCAAAGCACCTCAGCTGCAAGTGATCACTGAGCCTGTTTCCTCTGGACCTACGGGGTTATTCTGACCAGATCCTCTGGTGCAATAACAGGACCCAACATTGGCACAGCAAACCACCTCTTCATCCTCTCTGGATGACTCTTCCATGCTGGAATCTTCCTCTCCCTCAATGCCCTAGGAGTTTAAGGCATATCAGGACCTCCTGAGGAATGTGGCCACTACCTTGGGCATCCAGGAAGAATTCCTGCAGGAGAAGATGCATAAGCTGATGGATATTCTCCAATCATCAGCTCCAAGGAGAGTAGCCCTCTGGATAAATTAGGCTCTCTTGAAGCCTGCACAGGCCCTCTGGAAAACTCCAGCTTCATTGTTTCCCACTGCAAAGCATCCGGAGAAGCGGTACTTCATTCCCATGTAGGGTTTTGAGGGTTTCTACTCCCACCCAGCCCCTAACTCTCTGGTGATAAATGTTGCAAATGACAGAGGATGGCAGGGAAGGTATAAATCCACACCTAAGGACAAAGAGTCCAAGAGATTGAACTTGATGGAGAGAAACATTTATACCTCCTCTTCCTGCAGATGCGCATTGTGAACCAGAAGGCAACGCTCTCTTAATATGACTGGTAATTGGGCAGCGATGTCTAAGTTTGTGGACAAGTTGCCAGAAGCCTCCAGGGAAGAGTTTGAGGCATTCATTGTAGAAGACTGTTTGGTGGCCAAGACCTTGTTGCACTCTGCTCTGTTTGTGGTGAATGCCACAGCCAGAATTATGGCATTAGCTGTGACCAGGAGACTGCAGAATATGGGCATTGCACCTGAGATGCAGCAGATCAGTGAGGACTTAAATTTTGATAGGTTTTGTTTTCAGAAAAAAACTCTGCACTCTTTTAAGACTCCCAAGCTACTTTCCATTCTTTGTGAATATGCACTCCAGCCAAGAAGAGATGCCATTACTGTGGTCTGCAGCAACAGCAGCAATACTGCTTGCAGTGTTTCTTCAGATAGTCCCCCTTTTCTGTAAAGCAGCGAAACTGCTCCTGGAAAGACCACAGGAGAAGGTCCACTGGTTCTGGTTTTAACCAGCTGGACGGACAGACGGACGGACGGACACACACACACACACACACACACAATATCCAGCAAGTGCCCGTTTTGACTTGTGTCCAGACAAGTGATTCAGTGGTGACCTCTTCTACTCCATCGCTGTAGCGAGAGATTTTTATGCTGAACATTCTAGGATACCCAGCAGCATCCTGACTGAAGTCTGCAGAAAAACCTCGGAAGGGGTTTAAATATCGTAAAATTACAATTCTCTTAATTGGACATAAAAAGAGTGGTGACATCATCGAGATACATTAGTTTGCATAAAACAGTAATTAGTTTGAAGATTAAGGTTCAAATTAAGTAGAAATTAATGTTAGTTTAAATTTAGAAAATCCAACAGCAACATGGCTGACCAAAATGGCGGATATAGGGATGATGTAGTGAAAGATTCCATCTCTGAAAGATACTGAGTGGCATAGTGGAAAATTCCATTAACTGATAGGGAATAATTCAGCAGGGAGGGATAGCTCAGTGCTTTGAGCTTTGGCCTGCTAAACCCAGGGTTGTGAACTCAGTCCTTGAGGGGGCCATTTAGGGAACTGGGGTAAAAATCTGTCTGGGGATTGGTGTTGCTTTGGGTAGGGGGTTAGACTAGATGACTTCCTGAGGTCCCTTCCAATCCTGATATTCTATGATCGTCTAAAATCCAAGATGTCGCCAGAGGTGGTGCTTTCCTACCTAAAAATAGGTATGACATCATAGGAGTGAGGCTGTCCTACCTAAAATAAGGATGACATTATAGGGGAGGGGCTGGAAGCTGACTGGCTGAGCCTGAGAGAGCTACCAGTATATAAGGCTGACAGCTAGCAGGCTGAACTTGTACTGGGTTTGGGATCCTTAAGAAGAGCAGAGCTGTAAGACATCTGAAGAGCAGCTACCTGCAAGAAGCAGCAGCAGCATTCTAAGGTCACCACTGCAACAGCTTCCTAAGCAGCCCAGCCAGCAGCAGCAGTAACTGGGAAGACCGCAGCCTCAGTGGCCACAATGATCATCATTAGCAGAGCAGACGGACCAACAGATGAATCAGTGAGCGTTTGATTGTGGGAGTGTAAGTCTGATTTTTCTTCCTATTTATTGTTAAAGAGCATATGGGTTTTGCCTGTCAATAAAGCTGGACACCTGCGTGTGAGTCAGATCTACCCTACCCATTCTGTGACAGCCTGATCAGTACTCACAGGATGTCAATCTATTAAATGTTAAGTATCAATGTTAATAAGTAATTGTTTTAAATTGTGAATGTGCTGAGGTGTGTGTATAGAAGCCACATGTGTTACATTGTGTTAAGTATAGGGTTAGAATGTATCACTAGAACTAAAAGCCTTTGTGTATGCAGGACCTCTATATGCTTGTTACATTGAAACCACTGTATTTTCTGTATGTAGTCTGTGTCTTTTTATTTGCTGCGCTATACTACTGCATGTAATTCTACTGTGTTTTCTTATGTTCTATGCACTCTTTCTTCCTTTATTAAATTTCCTGTAGCTTCTTATCTCTTTTAAATAAATATTTCTTTTGTTTTTGAAGAATTGCTGCTTGTGTATCTATCCTTAATCAGACGGTTGTATCCATGTCCTTCCAAGGGTTAGCAAGACAAGCTTGCTCTGGGGAGCCCTCTGCAGTTCAGAGAAAAGCCCCCTGGTAATACTCTGGCAATTCCTTTAGGGCGGGTCACAACCTTGTTTACCCTTTAGTTAAAATTAGACAAATCTGTAGGTAATATAATTGATGTCAAAATCTTAGGGTAACATCCCCTCTGTTCAGAAACCTACTAGCTCATTTTTACAGTGTTTGGAACTTGATTACCACAGATAACTGGATACTAAGCATTGTTAGATTGGGTTTTCTCCATCTATTCTCCACACCCCCAACCTTGTCCCTCTTCAGGGACCCCCTCTCACAAGACACTGCTCCTTGAGCAGGTTGAATCTTCACTAGCTCTATGGGCTTCAGAGAAGGTCCCCCGCAGCACTGAAGACAGGGGTTCTACTCCTTGTATTTCCTGTTCCTCAAGCCTAAGGGAGGGATGAGACCTAGCCTTGACCTCCACGATCTCAACAAATACATCAGATATGTGAGATTCTCTATGGTCACCAGAGCAACCATCCTCCCTGCTTTAAGTCACAGTGACTGGTTTGCTGCCCTGAACCTTCAAAGTAGTGTCAGTACACCATGCTACCTTTTGGCCTGTCTTCCACTTCCCGAGTTTTTACCAAGTGTATGACTGTGGTAACAGCATACCTCAGGAAGAGGGGAATTGATATCTTCCCATATTTGGATGATTGGTTATTGATGGACAAGTCCAGAAAGGAAGTCTTCTCTCATGTTCACTTCACACTACACCTACTCGATCGTCTAGGTCTCATCCTAAACAGCAGAAAGTCAGTGTTGGTTCCAACTCAAAATTCAGTTCACTGGAGTCCTATTAAACTCTGCGAGTTTGAGAGCATGTCTGCTGACCAAGTGATTCCAGGTGGTTCGCCACCTCTGTGTGGAACTGCGGTCTCAACTTTCAATCACAGCCTGAGAGTGCCTGAGGCTGGCAGGCCATATGGCTGCATGCATACAGGTAGTCCACTATGCCAGGCTGCTCCTGTATCTTCTTCAGAGGTGGCTGAAGTTAATCTATTTTCTAATTCATCATCCCTCGGACAGGTTGGCCAACACCCCCCTCTAATTCTGGATGCATTCTGGTGGTGGACAATTCAAGACAATGTGTACCCAGGGCCTTCCTTTCACTCAATCCCCACCAATCAGGACTATAGTCACCGATGGGTTTGGGGAGCGCATTTGGGATCAATGAAAGCTCAAGGCCAGTGACCAGAACAGCAAGTTTCTCAGCATATCAATGCCTGTCAGACCTTTGAAGACCACATCAGGGACTCAGCGGTTCTCATACTCACTGACAATACCATTGAGATGTACTATATGAACTGAGAGGGAGAGCACATTCCAACGTGCTGTGTCAGGAGCAATCAGGCTCTGGCAGTTTGGCATTGGGGAAAAGATTACCCCTGTGGCTGATCACTTACCTAGGATCCACAATCACATGGTGGATCACCCCAGAAGAAACTTCTCCCTTAATCACAAGTGGTCTGTGAAACCCAGCATCCTGTAGTCCATTTTTGCAGTTTGAGGCATCCTGATGATTGACCTGTTCACCATGAGAGATAACAAGAAATGCCAGCTGGGATCTTAGACTGGGCTCATTGACGAATGATTTTCAACTGACCTGGGAATCCGCACTCCTGTATGCTTTTTCCCCAAGTCTAATCATCCCATGGGTCATTCTCAAGCTGAAATAGAACCATGCCAAGCTCATTCTCATTGCTCCAGCATGGCCAAGACAATGTTGGCTCTCCAACCTCCTCATGTTGTCTGTTTGGCCTCCCATATCCCTTCCTCTTCATCCTGACCTCCTCACACAGCATCATGGTCAGGTTTTGCATTCAGCACTCTGTTCTCTGCATCTCACAGCATGGATGTTGCATGGTTAAAGGAGGTTAAAGGAGGAAGAGAAGTGATGTTTGCAAGCACTCAGGCAAATCTTGCTTAATAGTAGGAAGCCCTCCACCAGAGCAGTCTACTCATAAGAATGGCCATCCTGGATCAGACCAATGGCCCATTTAGCCCCGTATCCTGTCTTCTGACAGTGACTGATGCTAGATGCTTCAGAGAGAATGAACAGAACAGTGCAATTACTAAGCGATCCATCACCTGTCATCCAGTCCCAGCATCTAGCAGTCAGAGGCTTAATTGTTTTTGCTTTGGGCAGCAAAAATCCTAGAGCCGGCCCTAATTATGATGCTTACTGTTTTGTTACTATCCCTTTCCTAATGATTCCTAACATTCTGTTAGCTTTTTGACTGCTGCTGCACATTGAACAAATGTTTTCAGAGAGCTATCAACAATGACTCCAAGATCTTTTTCTGGAGTGGCAACAGCTAATGTAGATCCCATCATTTTGTATGTATAGTTGGGATTATGTTTTCCACTGTGCATTAACTCGCATTTATAAAAATGAATTATGAATTTCATCTGCCATTTTGTTGCCCAGTCATCCAGTTTTGTGAGATACCTTTGTGACTCTTTGCAGTCTGCTTTGAACTTAACTATCTTGAGTAATTGTTTATTGTCTGCAAACTTTGCCACATCACTATTTACCCCTTTTCCCAGATCATTTATGAGTATGTTGAACAGGACTGGTCCCAGTACAGATACCTGGGGACACCACTACTCACCTCTCTCCATTCTGAAAACTGACCATTTATTCCCACCCTTTGTTTCCTGTCTTTTAATCAGTTGTTGATCCATGAGAGGACCTTCCCTCTTATCCCATGACTGCATTGCTTAAGAGCCTATGGTGAGGGACGTTATCAAAGGTTTTCTGAAAGTCTAAGTACACTATGCTCACTGGATCATCCTTGTCCATGTTTGTTGATCCCTTGTGATTGCCTGTACCCCTGCGTTCACCACTTTCACAGGATTATGATAAATTTTTCTATAAAGTATGCCTTGTGAGCTATCATTTGAAAACTCATAATTTGCTGATCATTACTGTCCTGATAAAATATGTGTGGCAAATTGAATGTAAAGTCTTTGGCAGGAAAGAGAGTGTTGGCAAAAAATCTACTTCTTGACAAAGAAACAGCCTGAGGTTCCCGTTCTCACAGACTTTCTGTCTCCTGAACCTCAGCTGGAGATGCTTCTCGAAGAAGAGAAAGAAGGATGAGCAGACACACCAAATGGTCCCTCCCTTTCCTACAGCATCCGCAACACCTGAAGAACAAAGGAAGTATTGGACTGGGAAAGGGATCCTGACTAAAAGAAATTCAGCCAGTAAGACTGCTGAAACATGAGATAAGAGACTTTGCTTTGAATTTACTGAGGCAACATCTACACTACAAAATTAAGTCGACTTAAGTTAGGTCGATCTACAGCCCCCACAATAATTAAATCTGCTCTTTGTGTCAACACTATGCTCTTTCTGTCGGCGGTGCACGTTCTCACCAGGAGCGCTTGTGCTGATTTAAGTGGGGCATTGTGGGGCACTGACAGACAGAGCCCGCTGCCCCAGAGATGACAGCCAGAGCCTGCTGCCCCGGAGATGACAGCCAGAACCGTCAGCCCTGGGGCAGCGGTGCTCCGGGTGTCAGCCCTGCACCTGTTTGCTAGTACTGAAATTAGGCTTACCTGCCAGGATTGCCTCTGGAGCCTTTTTTTAAAATTGGCATTATATTAGGTATCCCCCAGTCATCTGGTACAGAGACTAATTTAAGTGATAGGTTACGTGCCACAATTATTGGTTCTGCAATTTCATATTTGAGTTCCTTCAGAACTCTTGGGTGATTGCCATCTGGTCCTAGTGACTTATTACTGTTTAATTTTATTGATTTGTTCCAAAACCTCCTCTATAGACCCTCAAGCTGAGACAGTTCCTCAGAATTGTCACCTAAAAAGAATAGCTTTGGTGTGGGAATCTCCCTCACATCCTCTGCAGAAAAGACTGATGCAAAGAATTCATTTAACTTCAACACAATGGCTTGTCTTACTTGAGTGCTCCTTTAGCACCTTGATCATCCAGTGGCCCCACTGATTGCTTGGCAGACTTCCTACTTCTGATGCTCTTTAAAAACATGTTGCTGTTAGTTTTTGTGTCTTTTGCTAATTGCTCTTCAAGTTCTTTCTTGACCTGCCTAATTATACTTTTACACTTGATTTGCCAGAGTTTGTTCTTTTCTATTTTTCTTGGTAGGATTTGACATCTAATTTTAAATGATACCTTTTTGCCTCTAACCACCTCTCTTATTCTGTTGTTTAGTCAGGATGGCTTTATTATTATTTTTTTTTTGGTCTTCTTACTATTTTTTTATTTGGGGTTTACATTTAATTTGAACTTCTTCTATGGTGTATTTTAAAAGTTTCCATGCAGCTTGCAGGCATTTCATTCTTGTGACTGTTCCTTTTAATTTCCATTTAACTAGCTTCCTCATTTTTGTGTAGTTCCCCTTTTTGAAGTTAAATGCTATTGGGATGGGCTTCTTTGATTTTTTTCCCCCTCCCCCAGCCCTGCACAAGGATGTTAAGTTTAATTACATTATGGTCACTATTACAGAGTGGTTCAGCTATATTCACCTCTTGAACCAGATTCTGCGTGCCACTTAGGCAATTCACTAAATCAAGAATTGCCTCTCCCCTTGTGGGTTCCAGGACTAGCCATTCCAACAAGCAGTCATTAATGGTGTCAAGAAATTTTATCTCTGCATCCTGTCCTGAGGTGACATGTACCCAGTCAATATGGGAATAGCTGAAATCCACCATTATTATTGAGTTTTCTATTTCTGTAGCCTCTCTAATCTCCTTGAGCATTTCACAACCACCATCACAATCCTGGTCGGTAGTATATTCCTATTGTTATAGTCTTATTATTCAAGCATGGAATTTTTATCCATAGAGATTCTATGGTAGTTTGATTCATTTAAGATTTTTACTGCATTGGACTCCTTGCTGTCTTTCACAGCCAAGCAGAAGTGGTTCACAGCCAAGCGGAATATGGTTAATTGGCCTGGGAAGTCCAACCAAAACTAGCTTTCTTTCAAGACATCTTGGAGTACCTGTTACACCTTCAGTCTTCTGGTCTTGCACTTAGTTCATTGACAGTCCACTTGGCAGCGATTTTGATATTTCAACTGCCCATCCAGTGTTTTCAAACTCTGAAGCACTGAGGTTCTTGAAAAGACTCACTTGTGTCCACCCACAAGTTAAAGAGCCAATTCCTTTGTGGGGACCTTAATAGTGTCTTAGTGACTCTTATAGGGCCTCTGTCAACTTCTTCTTTTTCACTTTTGTGACAGAAAACTTCCTTCCTGGGGTGATAATGTCTGCAAGGAGAGTGGATAAGTTGCAGGCTTTGATGGCAAAGCCTCCTTACATGCAATTTTCTAAAGACAAAGTAACCTTGTGGCCACACTCTAGATTTTTCTCCAAAGTGGTTTCCCAGTTTCCCTTGAACCAAGCTGTATGCTGCATTCAATCCCAGAGGGTAAATCTCTTCACATATTGGATGCCAGGTGATGTTTATCTTTTTTCTGGATAGGACCAAACCTTTCCATTCCTCATCTTGTTTGTTTGTTTGTTTCATATGCAGACCAAATGAAGGGTCAAGCAGTCTCTTCACAAACTGTCTCCAGATGGATAATATCCTGTATCATGACAGCATATGAAGTAGCCCTGGCTACACCTCCTCAAAGGGTGCAAGCTAATTCCATGAGAGCCCTGGTGATGTTGATGGCATTTCTAAGTGACATTCCTAGATTGGACATTTGCAGGACTGCCACTTGGTCCTCTGTACATACTTTTACAAACCAATGTGCCATTACTATTGCATCCAGGTCAGATGAAAACTTTGGGAAGGCAATCCTGCAGTCTCTGTTTAAATGGCCCCCTAACCCCACCTCCTCTGAATACTTCCTGTGAGTCCTCTCATAGGTGCCGACTCTGTGGGTGCTCCGGGGCTGGAGCACCCACAGGGAAAAATTGGTGGGTGCTTTGAACCCACCAGCAGCCAACCTCCCCTCCCCACCCCCCCGCCTCACCTCACCTCCGCCTCCGCCTCCTCCCCTAAGCGCACCGTGTCCCCACTTCTCCACCTACCTCACAGCACTTACCACTACAAAACAGCTGTTTCATGGTGTAACAAGTTCCGTGAGGGAGTGGGGAGGAGCGGAAATGCGTCGTACTCGGGGAGGAGGCAGGGAAGAGGTGGAGCCGAGGTAGGGATTTGGGGAAGGGGTTGGAATAGGGGCAGGGATGGGGCGGAGTTGGGGCGCGGACTTTGGGGAAGGGATTGAATGGGGGTGGGGCAGGGGCAGGAGGGGGCGGGGCAGGGTGGAGTCAGGTCAGGGCCGGGGGCCGAGGGGGGTCGAACACCCTCCGGCACCAGCAGAAGTCAGTGCCTATGAATCCAGAGGCACTGACTTGAAGAAGTCAAAATGGTTACCTACCTCTAACTGTTACCTACCTCTAACTTTGAGATGTGATGCAGATGTGTATTCCGTGACCCACCTTCCATCCCCTTTTGCAGTGAGGTCTGTATTTCTGATTTTTGGTCTGAGGGGCTCAATGTGGTGCTGCCCTTATATGGGCAGGGGAAGGGCTAGGGCTCCAAGGTGTGAATGCCGCCCCATGGGTACTGCTAGGTAAAGTTCTCTGGCTCCAGTGCACTGCGTGCATGTACACCTAAGTAGAATACACGTCTACAATCACATCTCGAAGAACAACGGTTACATCTAGGTAACCTTTTTTCTGATCCAGCAAACACTTACCTGTATGCTTAACTTTGCATGCTAGAGCAGCACTACAGAAGTCAATGGAACTACATAATGCATAAGTGTTTGTAGGATCTTGGTCTGAAAGTATAACTTTCTTTGAACAAGTTGTTGTTTTTTTGAAATCTCACCTAACTTTTTTTCATTTCCTATTTGTGAGGTTGTTAATTTTAAGGGCCAAATTCTGTCCAGACTTAGACCAGTGCAATTTCATTGCTTTCAAGGTGGCTTCATGGGCATAAATGAGGACAGAATCTAATCCAGAATTTCCCCATTTTTTTTTCCAAATAGACTGTGCTACTACTGTCTTCCACCATCACCGGTTAAAGCACTGTCCTCTTCCCCCTGGTTCCTGGTAACTGCTTCAGTCTGGCTTTTCCAGATTGATTTAACTTCATAAACAGACAACAGTAATCAGGACAATAACAATAAGGGGGAAGAAAATGAATAAAAATATCATTTAAAAAAGTTATCTTAGATTAACCCTGTGCAGACAGTGAAGCCGGAAAAAGAAGAATCAGCAGAGGAGCCTGGCTGAAATATGTACATGCTGATTCTGAGTAAGCTCAGCCAACCAGAAGCTCCTAAATCTTAACACATGTTGAATTCTTTATTGCTTTTCTTGGCAGATCATAAGAGTGTACTGCAGCCTGGGATGTCACTCACTAAGAGCTGCACACCTTATTAGTGTTTAGGTATAGGCAGTCCGCTAAGAGTTTTTCAAAAGAGAAAGCAGAGACCTCGGAACTACATAACAACCTCCAGAAAACTTCAGGTCAAACCTAGAGGATTTCCAAGGAGCTGTATACTATACTATTATCACCTGCACTTTCCAGTATTTTCCCCTGTCCCAAATCTCTTTATAAAATAACAACCACCTCCAATACACTCTCCCACACGTACTCACATCCTGCTAACCAAGTCAGTTTTAGCAACAAGCTGTACTTCATCACAAGCTTAATACATTGCGTACAATAAAAGGTGGCTTGGGTGACCAGGTTCAGCTGTACAGACAGTGATGCGAGCTGGCACTTTTCAAGTTATTAATATCCCTTTCAGTTCCCTCCAGCAACAATACATTCCCAATACGTCAAACCTCTCCTTGATGACACAATCCTCCTAGCCACAAAATCCATCTACGGGCTTTTGCCCTGTCACCAGTAACTGTACTTCTTGGTGTGCCTGGTTGGTTATTGTAATGGTTGCCAATAGGCATCACATTAGTTAAGGCTGCCAATCAGCTTCCATTATCACCTTCTGTTTCAAACAGCCAACTTTCTGAAAAGTTCACCAATGGGGCTGAAATTTCCTACACTTTATCTCTATTCAGAGGTTAATATTTTTGGAAAGGCTCAGTGAAATCTCTTCAGCTATTTTTTTCATTGTGAAAGCATGTAAACTGAATTTATTCCATGGCAAATTAATTGTTCTTTTTAAATGGTATGGGAGTAGGAATCATGCAAAATGACTAACCTTTGTCTATAATGAGTAGCATTTGCTATGGGCAGTTTGAGAAAATTTGGCTAGTTGTAGTACTAGTTGTATAACTAAGAAGGGCTACAGAGGGTCCTGTGGCACCTTTAAGACTAACAGAAGTATTGGGAGCATAAGCTTTCGTGGGTAAGAACCTCACTTCTTCACA
>NW_020664447.1:53268894-53277062 GCF_002925995.2 Terrapene triunguis
TACTTCTGTTAGTCTTAAAGGTGCCACAGGACCCTCTGTTGCTTTTTACAGATTCAGACTAACACGGCTACCCCTCTGATACTTAAGAAGGGCTAGATTGTTTCTCTAAGTCACAGCACCCGTGTTGGTTGTAGTTCAGAGCTGTACTGCTGTATCGGGGGGCATCATATTCCAGAGAGATAGAATGCCCTCCACATCTCCCTGGAGCAGTGGGAGGGGGGAGGGTAATCTATGACATCCCTTTAAAAGATGCAACACACTCGTTAAAGTGCATGGAGGTGTAGCCATGGCTCTGCCGCCTCCCTACTCCCTTTCTTGTGACTAGTAGGGCTTGTGCTGTACTGAGTGCTGGCGCCGCAATTCTGGATCACAAATATATGAGCCACACAAGAAGGGTGTGATGCCCCTTGCTCCCTCCTTTTCCCCTGCCCCAGCTCCACTGCACAGCTGGTTAGAGGGGGCTATAATCTAGCTCCAATTTATTTACTGTTGTCTTAAATTCCTCCCTCTCCTCCCCCCCAAACGCACTTGAAATTATCCACTAACTTTGGGTAAATTTTGCTGGCCTGGGAAACTTAACAAGGAAGGCACAAATTGTGTGCTAGATAGATTTTCCAGAATTGTCCCAGTTAATAAAAATCCTTTAATCTTCAGAATAACATAGGATTGTTTCTTGGATCCTTCTGTGGTTTCTGTCCACAAGTGGAAGGAGCCCATTTTCAGTGTCTCTCTCTTTCCAACAATGATCTCTATTCAGTTTCATTTCACCATTCCTTGGACTTGTTCTTGCTGAGAAACCTAGGCTAAATTATGCAGCCTTTTTTCCTTTCAGGGAGAATAATACATTCCCCAGCTGCTGCTTCCAGCTAATGGTCACACGGAGTTCTAAACCACTGCTAGAAATTAGGTTTTGTATAAATGAATATTCTGTGCAAAAAGCAACATTAACCCTTTGTGTTGGGATTCACTACATCAACAAAAGGTTGAAATACTCTGCATGCCATTGAAGTCAATTTACAGCAGCTGAGGATCTGCCCTGACCTTGCTAAGCAACCTAAAGAAGCTCCTCTGCAGAGCCCCACCGGCTGCAGCTCATCTCTTGTATAATTTCATAGCTGGAAACAGAACCCTGATATCCTGAGCCTCAGTTGTGTAGTTTAGCTTCCTTGCTCCTCTATATAAATATCAATATTTGCCCTGGTTGTGATATGAATATGATGAAACCCAGACTTTTTCAATTCTGGCAAATTAATCATGTAAGCTCTTAGTTTGTATCTATCACCAAGACACCACAGATGTGGCAGCTGATGTAGCATGATATGTTTTCCAAATTGTATCTAATTTTTGTAGTAGAATATGTCTATACTGTGGTTGAACAGCTTCTTAGTGTCATACTACAAACTTTCAAGCATTATTTCTTTCCAGGCCCCAGGCAACATGATGAGAGAATTTCACTTAAATGTAGCATTGCTCTGCCAAGTTTTTCCCTCTAGCTGTTGGGTGAAGCGCTGGCATTTTGGCAAACAAAGGTCGGATTAATAACGAGAGGGCAACTGTGTATGAATCTGTCTCCATTTATCAAGACTCAGAGAAGTGCTCATGGATATTTTTTTAATTGAAAACAGGATGCAAAAATCTTCAAACAAGTTGAGAAACTGAAGTAATTTTTTTTATTTTAGGTTAAAAGTTTTTATTGGATTTTATACAAGCACATGAAGCGCATATGCAGCTCCTCCAAAAAATGAACTGAAGGGGATAAGAAAGGAAGATGCAAAGAAGAAAGGTGGATCACAGGATTTAGTGACTGAAGAGCACATAAGGTTGAAGTGTGATCCCGGGGTTTACAATATAATGAATCATTAACATCCGTATTGAGGAATAAAGAAAATCTGCTTTCAAATAGAATCAGTTAAATATTTAGTATGCACTCCTTTCCAAGGAAGCCAAATCACAAAATTCACCATCCAGTACACTATAGGTAGGGATATTGAAGTCTTCCAATTGACCACCATATCAGACACTTGGAAAATGAAGGAAATCCTAGAAAACTTTTCCCAAAATCCTTTACGTATGGAGTATTTCCACAGCACATTTATCAGTGTGCCTCCTGGAATCTGACAGTAACAGCTGGCACTGGTGTCTTTAATGGTCTAACACATTCTTCTTGTTGGAGGCTAATGGAGATGGTATTTTCTGTTGTATAAAGTCCAGAGGGGATCTTTTAATAGTAAAACCAAACGTAGATCATAGAGTGTATGAGACTGTAAACTTCAGGTCTCTGCCCTATATTGTTTTGAAAAGCTCTATAGGAATTCATAAAGCTGCTTAAACAATTTAAAGTTGTGTTCTTGGGCACCCAACAACATTACTATAAAGTGTATTTAATACATGTGACTAATGCTCTATAAATCAATAAATTATATAATGGGATTAGGTAAGATCTCTTTAAAGAGAACAAGAACTCTTTCATCAGACAAAAAGTCTGGTTTAAAGACAAAATTATTCCATTTACAGGCTGGGAGAAGAAGAGCTCAACCCAACTGTAAACACTTTCCAGCTGCTCTTCCTCTTCCTAGTTAATTATGCATTACCTTATTTAAACAGGCAGAATCTTTTCAGCCTCATATTAGCATTTAAAACAAACCACCAGCTAGTTCATATTCGAACTGCATTTCAACAAGTTTGTCTTGTGTGACCAGAAACCCTACCCCTCAGCTGAGCTATTCCTACATTAAAGTGTAGCTTTCTTCTAAGCTGCTCACAGGAACCAAGATTTCCATGTGTTTTGAATGCAACTTTATAGTAGACTCCAATTGAGTTCAAAATATGTCCCTGGCTTGTAACCATTCCTGGTCACAAGGACTCCTTCTTCGGGTAGGTCTTATCACATTCTGGTGACATCTTAAGCAAGACATGGGTATTCATGAATCCCTTTTTCCTCTCTAAAATCACCAGAATCTGTCCTTTACTCAATATCTTCACTGCTAACGCTCTTGGTCATCTCTCACCTTTTCTTCTCCATCTGTCAGTGTATCCGAAACACTGACACTAACATCATTTTCTTCATTCTGCTCTTAAACCTCTTACTGGCTTCCTATTTACTGCATGCTATTCAAGCTCTTCAACATTACCTCCAAGACCCTACATAATATTCCCCCCTCCCATCTCAGCTTTCTCCCTCTCTCAGTCCCTTAATTCCTCCCAATCCCTTTTACCCCTATGTCTTTCTTCCACTCTTAGTATTGTACCTTCATGCTGCCCCTTACATTTAAAACATTCTCCCTTTCCTTGTTTGCAAATGATCCCTCTCCTTCAAGTCCCTCACTCTACAGTCATGACTGACATAGCAAAAATGAGTGACTTGAATCTAATTTTCACTGGAGTTAAATACTAACATGAGAAATGGAGATTCTAATGGTACTGAAGGCTTTGTTTTATGCTCATTCATAAAATAACAAGCAGCTGCACGGTAACTGTTGTGTCTTCAAGTGCCACCCATCTTATACTGTGCTTTGTGTACAATAATGGCAATAACAGTGAGCGGGCTAATGGATGAGTACAAAGGACACACTGATGAAAGAAAGGCATGATACCTGTTATTTCAAGGAAGCTTCTACAGAAAGGAGTGCTGCTATTCAGAAGATTCATCTATGAAGTTTCGTTTTGTGGCCAATAAAAAACAATGATAATATGTGAATGTGCTATTTGTTCACATATTTATTCTGAAATCTTGAATACACATTTTCCTATTCACTGCCCAGAATCTTTCTGGGTTCAAGTTAGCAGAGGGTTGGTTTATATACAGGAACAGATTTTTTTTTTTTATTCCCTTGCTCAGGATGAATAGTACCGTACATCACTAGAAATCAATGAGGGTCACTTGTGAAGATAAGGTACCACATATCAAGCATAAGTGTATGAGAATCTGGCCCATAGCTATTTATGCGAACACTTTCAAATGTACTGTAGATTGTAGCCTGACTGTGCTAATTATTTGTGGCATAGCTACATGCAGGTGAATGCAGCCAATAAAAAAAACAACACTTTTTTTTTAAATAAGAAAGCAATTATAATGTTATAGAGGATACCAGAAAACTTTCATTACAATATTTTCTAGAACGTGAGTACCACTAATATTTTATATTTCTTTAACACCTTTGAGCCTGGAGGAGCCAAACGCACTTCATCAACCATATTTCAGTTCCATGTGTGTGCAAACAATTTATTCACAAATATTTACATTACACACATGAGAAACATGCTGAGTTTCATCTAATGAGGAGAATTATTCAAAACGGTAAGGAAAACTTTAAAAACATCAGTGAAGATGGATTATTTAATGCGTCCATTGGTTGTTGCACCTGAAGCTAGCTTTCCATTATAAGCCAAAACTAAATCAAGCTGCCTTACCTTTCACCTGTGTGATCCTATTACAGGGGAGAATTTTTATGAAGAGTTTGAAGCAAATTGGACAAGGCATTTTGGAGACAGAAGTGCTTTAAAAAAAAAAGGAGGTATTTGAATTTCTTGAAAAGTTTCCTAATATTTTTGGCTTGTAATAGCTCAAAAAAGGTTTGGCCAAGCAACCCCATATTTGTTTTAGGCTGATGGCCCTGGAAAGAACTAGTGCATTTGATGGTTTTTGAAAGCTGAAGGTTAGGGTTTTGTGGGGGATGGTGGGAGGTTGAGATTTTAGATAAGACATTGCAGGAAACCTGTCTGGTCCCATGACGATATTATCATACCTGCACGGAATGATGCAGGCATTACAATACCTCTCTGTTCTCTGGCAGCACTTCAGAGGTCTCAATAAGCCAAAGTAACAACCTAAGGCCTGCACGAGAGCAGCCAGGCCAGATGCACATTAAGACATCCACACTGCCAGTTTATTGGCTTCTTAAAGCCTGCATCTCAGCAGCCATATCATACATGTCTTAGGGCCATTGCAGACTTCCAAAGGCCCACATTGGTGCTGCTATGCAATGTGAGCCTTATGTTGTAGATGAACCTTTTAAGACCCCTGTCAAGGCCAGTGTGGCTTGGGTGCCTTCAGATGTCAGCATCAGCTAGCAGCAAACTTTCATAGTAAAGCTAAGTACATTTAAATCCATGTCTCCAAGCTTCAGTATTAACTGACTTTTATTAGTGGGATAATACCGCATCAATACTGAAAGGATATCTAGACCAATACATATGTCTCTTGAAACCTATGGATACACGAAAGTGTGAGATGCATTCTTACAAAACTTAGTCAAAACTTAAAGATATAGCCAACACAAAAAACCTTCAGTAACTGGAGTTAAAGTTGAAATTAAGCACCTGTAAAGTCAGCATCGTAGGAGTAACTGCACATGAATTTCTGTGGTCAGCAGTTAAGACATGATCCCACCCTGAAATATCTTGGTGTGACATTACATCACATACCGCCATCACCTGAAAAATCACAGCATAAAGATGCACATAAATCTCATTCAGAAACTCACCGGAATGAGCTGGGGAGCTGCTGTAAAAACCCTACAGACCTCCTCACTAGCCCTTGTATACTCGAGGAGTGGCAGAAGCCCCCAAAAGTGGGGGGGGGCCAGCAGAGGGGAAATTATTTTTTTTTAGTGACCCAGCCACTCCCAGTCTTTATTCAGGCCTAATTTGATGGTGTCGAGTTTGCAAATTAATTCCAGTTCTGCAGTTTCTCGTTGAAGTCTGTTTTTGAAGTTTTTTTGTTGAAGAATGGCCACTTTTAAGTCAGTTATTGAGTGTCCAGGGAGATTGAGTGTCCAGGGATAATTTTCCCTCTGTTGATATTCACCCCTTCTTGTCAACTGTTGGGAATGGGCCACATCCACGCTAATTGAATTGGCCTTGTTAGCACTGACCCTGCACTTGGTAAAGCAACTCCCATCTTTTCATGTGCTGTATATTTATACCTGCCTACTTTTTTTCACTCCATGCATCTGATGAAGTGGGTTATAGCCCACGAAAGCTTATGCCCAAATAAATTTGTTCGTCTCTAAGGTGCCACAAGGACTTTTACTGATACAGACTAACACAGCTACCACTCTGAAACCTGAGCAGGGCATGTTATATGTTTATAACCAATCCTATTCTGTTTTATAGCTAAACTTAATTCCATACTGCACATGCAAAACAGTGATCTTTTAACTAAAAAATAACTCTTAGTGGCAATTTTTTTCCAAATAGGCAAGAGATCCTCCCTCATTGAGAACCAGCAGATATTTCCATCTTTTAAAGTTCATAGTTTAAGCTATCCATGTACAAATGGGGAGGGGAGCTGCTTTTAAAGCCATATTAATCTCACACATGGATAACTTTAAAACACCCACCGCATGAATTTCATTCATTCATTTAAAAAATTATCCTTCCAGATTTCCAGCATTCAAATACAGAAAGTTTCAAATCAAAAAAAGAATGTTTTGAGATAGATATAAGTATATATGAAGCCATGGGAGGGTATAGAAAGAAATCTACATGTAGCCTTAACAAAAGCAAATGCTACCGTAGAGACGTGTTCTTTCAACAGCAGACTGACTACTGAGCCCAGATGTGTTATCAACATTCCAGTACAGAAGTCCTCGGAGGAGGGACAAGAAAAATGCAGTTCATATAACAAGCTCTCTTGTGCAACAAACGATAGAAAAAAAATGTAGGGCAAAATATCCATTGACTTCTGCAAAGTTATGCTGTGGCATTATATATTTTTGGCATTATATATATAGATAGATAGATTAGATTTTATATAATTAAACTTCTAGATTAAATATATTGAAATGGGGAAAAGCAGGGTTGAACAGAAAAGCATGTGTCTGAGAGAGGGGATGGAGGGAGTGGTCATCAGGTCCCCTGCAGTGAGAACAGCATCAGTATACTGTATATGTTTAATTGTCATGGTATTAATGGCCTTCTAGTATTCTAGGGGCCGGCTTTTAGGTGTCTAAAAATACTCCAAAACCTTCTTTCTTTTTGAGTACTGCAAGTTGCCTATATCACCACCCCTGGGATGTAACCATAACCTTTCAATCCCAGTGAACTGCAAACAAGAGAGATTTTGTTTATATGGGAGAAAATGTTCTGCCAAAGGGGAACTCATATTACCCCTAAGAATAGTGCTTTTATGCTCCCATATATATGCTGCTTCAGCTGCCCGTGTGTTTTTCTGATGTGTTAAAAAAAATAAAAGGACACTTTAATCCCATATTTTTTAAATCATATTGAAAATAAAGCTAAATAAAGGCCCAAATTAAAATGTATCTATGACAAATTTTAAAAAAAGATGAAAAACTGGATCTGAGTAAGTTTAGCAAAAAAGCTATTCCCATACCACATAATAGAGATCCCTTTTTACAATAAATACTTTTATTAAACTTGCTCTTTATGGAATGTTTTATGAAGGTCAGAGTTTCTCCGAAGTAATTAGCACGGTTGAAATCTGACTATTTTAGTTGGACTCAGTGTCTGGTGCTGGTTTAAACAGAAAAATACACTGTTAAAGATATCTTTTTTTAAGCTGCAGTGTTTTATAACCGTGGTTGCTGGCAATACATTTTTGTATGTGTGTTGACAGATTATTTTTGCAGAGATAATTTGCATTGCAACTGTGTCATAACAATGGCAGTATCATAGAACTATTCCTTTTTGACCAAGCTGGTAATTCTCTTAACTCACCACTTTTCACTGGCTTTTGCTCTGTTCAGACATTATTTGAAACCTTTTTATTATTTTCTACCTAAAAGTCTGGGTAAAACAATTGGATTTCAGCAGTTAGGTTGCATTTGCCTTGAAAAAAATTAGAAAAATTCCCCAGTGTTGCTCTAGCAGCTGTAGTTGTGCTGTGGTGTATTGGAAATGGTATTAAAAATGACAAGCGATCGTTTTAAATGTGAAGGATTTCCTGGTTCTGCTTGCAGGTGGCTCCGAGGAAGCCATGTGATCTGAGTCATCTGAGCCAGCCTAGAGAAAGGTAGGGTGCATTGGACCTTTCTGTTTTTATGGAGCAGCCTGCTTTCTCTCTCTCTGCTTTGTGATTCTTATGTGTTATTCTGAATTCTAAGAAATAAAGTATTGTTACATTGCAATCTTCCAGCAAGAGTATTTATGTGTTTATCTAACGTCTCTGTATATACAGGGCCGGCTTTAGGCCGATTCAGCCGATT
>NW_020664447.1:53280062-53376060 GCF_002925995.2 Terrapene triunguis
GCCCCCGCGGCGCGGCCCTACTCCGGCTCGGCCCGGCCCCCGCGGCTCGGGTCCGGCCCGCGCCCCGGCCCGGCCCCCGCGGCTCAGGTCGGGTCCGGCCCGCTCCCGCGGCGCGGCTCCGGGTCGGACCCAAGCCCGGCAACCCCGGCCAGAGCGCGGCTCGATTCCTGGGGGCGGGGCTTGCTGCAAGCCCCGCCCCCAGGAATCGGGCCCCGCTCTTGCTAAAGCCGGCCCTGTGTATATATGCCATGAACATAACAGTAGTGCTACTGTAGATCTTTCAGCATCATTTTTACCACAGAGTCAGCTAACACGGTTTAGAGCAGATCTAAGTGACCTGTAATAAAAACACCAGAAGATGATCTATGCTAGAACTCACTCCATGGGTAGCACTTGTGGAGCTGTACCCGAGTGACTGTGGAAGGTTTTCAGAAAATCAGCAGAGTAGACAAGGCTTCATAGTGCAGGTGTATTATACAGCTACCGATGCATGACTATACAGTTTCACACACACACACACACACACACACACACAGTTATTCAGTTACCTGCACTCTGGTTGTGGGTTATGATTTGCATCAGCTTTCTATAGTTATTCTCAGTAACTGTACACAGTATGTGACTCCAGGTATTTTGACTGGCCAATAAAAGTATTTGCATAACTGTTCAGTTGCTTCTTAATAACTATATAGTGAATGTGCAAATGCCTGTATTCGCTCTGGTTATTGTAATTTCTCTGCTCTGATTGGGTCTGTGACGGGTTGGATCACACAAACCCTCTTGGGAGCTGCCACCTGATGTGCCAAGACTACTTCTATCCCTGTTTTCCCTGCCAGCTCAGGACTCCAGCACCCTGTCTTGCTGAGCCAGACACGCCCATCTGCTCCAACAAAGACCCAGGGTCTGAATTACTTGCCCCAAAGCTGCAGGTTTACCTGAAAGCAGCTAGCAGAAGTGTGCTTGTCTTTAACACTCAGATGCCCAACTCCCAATGGCGTCTAAACCCAAATAAATCCGTTTTACCCTGTATAAAGCTTGTACAGGGTAAACTCATAAATTGTTCACCCTCTATAACACTGATAGAGAGATATGCACAGTTGTTTGCTCCCGCAGGTATTAATACATACTCTGACTTAATTAATAAGTAAAAAATGATTTTATTAAATACAGAAAGTAGGATTTAAGTGGTTCCAAGTAGTAACAGACAGAACAAAGTAAGTCACCAAGCAAAATAAAATAAAATGCGCAAACCTATGTCTAATCGAACTGACTACAGATAAGATCCTCACCAGTTCCAGAATGCTCCCTTTTATGACTAATCTCCTTTTAGCCTGGGTCCAGCAATCACTCACACCCCCTGTAGTTACTGTCCTTTGTTTCAGTTTCTTTCAAGTATCCTGGAGGGTGGAGAGGCTCTCGCTTTAGCCAGCTGAAGACAAAATGGAGGGGTCTCCCATGGGTTTAAATAGACTTTCTCTTGTGGGTGGAGACCTCCTCACTCCTATGCAAAATCCATCTCCAAGATGGAGTTTTGGAGTCACCTGGGCAAGTCACATATCCATGCATGACTCACATCTTTACAGGCAGAAGCCATTGTCCACATGGTATCTTGTATGTCTCCAGGAAGACTTCTTATGTGGATTGGAGCATACCAAGATGCATTGTTCCCCAAGTGCTTCCTGACTGGGTACTTAACCTTGCGAATTCCTTCCTAAAGAAGCTGACCAAATGCCTCACAAAGCAAGCAAGTATACAGCCCATATTCTTAACCTCAAGTAGAAAATGATATATGTGTACAAATAGGATGAATAGATATAGTAGACCATAACCTTTACAGAGATATGTTACATGGCACAGACAGCACAAAACATATTCCAGTTATGTCATATTCCCATAAAGCCTTATGGGATACAGCATCACAGGGTCCTCGACTCAGAATTGTGACGCTGCTTGACACGGATGCCACCTCAGTTTCCCACTCTATTCAGCTGAATTTCAATACTAAAAATGTCAATAAAATAAAAATAACTTGAGGATAGTTCCTCTTGATTCAAAAATAACCATATTATGTGTGACTAAAAGCATTCGCCATCAGCCTTGGAATTTTCTTACAATATATACTGTAATAGTAGCCAAGTGACAGGATTATAACCTTTTGTAACCCTTGTCATATGAGTGACCAGGAAATAAAAACCAGTCTTTTACAAATCACACTTTATTACAAGTATCTCATCCTTCAGCCTCCAAATTTATTCAGCCCTGGATCTGGATATTGCTTTGCACAGAGGAAGCAACCTCAAGTTATGATTATAATATATTCTATGAAATCCATATTTACTAGAGATAGAATCCAAATTCCACCCTCATTTACACTGGTGTAGTTCCATTGATTTCAACCCCATTGCACATGGATGTCAGCAGAGTATAGCCCAAGCCATATAGAAAGGAATTTAAACACACAAGGCCAGATCTTCAGCTGGTGTAGATCAGCATATTGCCATTGAAGTCAATGGAGCTACCCCAATTTACACAAGCTGAGGATCAGACACAGAGCTTATTTGGGATACATAAAAATAAAATAAGAGCTTTATTAAAAGTATGGAAATACTAGTATTTATTTACTTTTGATAGCACTAAAAATAATGATCTGATTAATAACTGCTGAATTACAATGGGAACTATCTTGAAGTGGTCTTGACACCCACATTAACCCCTCGTGAATTCTGCATGCTTAAGGTTTTCACAGTAAGGGCCACATTTTCAAAAACAGCCTTTCCTGTGCAGGGTTTTGTGCTCAATCATTTGCAAGTGTAAACTGAGTAGTTAGACATGTAGCTACTCCATTAACTGGTACCATTCTCAGCTACACTCTGAGTACCCACCACTCCGCTTGCAGTGGTGGGAGCTACAGGAGCTAATAAGGTGTGAAATTCCCCCTGAAATAGGCCAACACTGGGACTATGCACCAAGTCTAATTTTTAATCCCTGTTGTTAGTTATTACAGTTTTTTCATTTATAACAGATGTTTGTAACAGATGTTTGCAATCAGTATTCTGTTTATGGTAATTTAGTCTGCCTGAATACTTCAAGTTAAATGAGTCAGTAGAGGAGGACATAGATTGCAGTCTGGCTTTCTTTAATATGTGTATTTAAATAGATGCTTATGCTTCTGTATTGTGTTTTTGTCTAACAGTTTGTATTCATACTTCAGTTTATAAATCTCTCTGGCTGCACTTTTGTTCTGAGACAGCCAGGGTTGGGGTAGGCGTTGTTTTGTTATTTTGTGTGTCCCTGTAAGCTGAGTGCATTAGGGTTTCATGTCCTCACATACCCTTGCAAGCTTTCTGTTCCCAAACTGCATATCTGTGACATATCATGAGAGAAAACATTGCAGTAGGATTTCCAATTCTAATACTATAAAAATGCTCGGTCTTGTGATACTTCAGTGAGATGAGAGACACCAGAGATTTCTAACATAAGAGCAGAATTATTTCAAAGCTGGTTCAGTTTGGGTTTGTTAATTTAAAAACAAAAACAAATAAAACACTGGATCTAAGTGAACAGAGCTCTTCACAGAGAATTTCTCTTGTGCTACGTTAACTTTGCAATTCAGGGAAAAAAATAAAACTCTTATTATTGAACTATATAGGTGTCTGTATCAATATAGGTATGAATATGGCCCTGATGTTGCAATCTGATCCATGACCCCTGCATCAAGGCAGTCTTGGACAGCCCCTCTGACTTCAGAGACAGGGCCAGATGAAAGAATTTTGGGGCACTGTGGAAAATGGGCCCCCCCCCAATTTCTCTGTTAGTGGATTTGATAATAAAGGGACTTGGGGATGGGTAGCATTTGCAATGTATCACATCAATGGACAGGAGAACTTCAAGGGGCCAGAAGAGAAAGGTGGACAGTGCCAGTAGCAAGGAAGGGAAACACTCACCAAGGGACAATAGCTAGCCCCCTCAGTGGCGCTGGAACATTTTTAGTCATGGGGGTGCTGAAAGCCAGCCCCCTTACCCCTGTCTGTGGCCACCCCCACCCCACCCCAAGCTGAGGCTGGGAGCAGGGCTGTGTCTCCAGGAGGGGGGACCTGGACAGCGGTAAGGGGACTGAGGCCGTGGCTACAGCAGGGGGTGGGCATGGGGCCAGGAGACGGCAGCTGGGACCCCACTTTTGGGGCCAGGAGCAGAGCCCTGGCCATGGGGCTGGGCGTGGGGTCCTGGGAGCGGAGCCCTGGGAGCAGGGGGCCAGGTATGGAACTCCATGAGCAAAGTCCTGGGAGCAAGGGGTGGGGCTGGGCACGGGGCCAGCGGACCCCAGGACCCCAGGAGCAGAGCCCCAGGAACGGGGCTGGGAGTGGGGCCCTGGGCATGGGGCCGGGGCACAGGGCCAGCGACTAGAGAGCAGGGACCATGGCCAGGACCCGGGTGTAGGGCCAGGGAGCAGAGTCCTGGGTGGAGGGCTGGGAGCAGGGTCTGGGGAATGGGGCGCAGGGCCAGCCCCCAAGCTGGGGAGTGGAGCCCTGGGCATGGAACCAGCAGCCCCACATAAACCTGAGGGTGCTGCAGCATCCACTGCACCCCTACTTCCCACACCCATGTCCCCCCTGGGAGTCTCTGGTACCCCTTGGACATGGCGTTCAGACTGGTTGCTCAAGAATGAGCTGCAGGTACAATCCGATGCCTCGGAAGGTATAGCTGTTGGGGTTCTTTCAAAGTAAGTAGTGTGCACAGAGGTGGCTAGAAAGCTGTGTGGCTCAGGGTGTCACCAGGACATTGCCTTCCTCGAGTTGTTTTTTTTTTTTCTCCTGTACTGGTGGCAGTTACTAGTTGGGGAGAACTTTCAGTCTGTTTCTGATGTGGCAACTAATTTGTGGTCCTTATTGTAAATAGACAGTTGACTAAGACTGCTCAGGTAACGAGGCTGACGAAAGTCTTTGTTTTTATACTGTCTGCAGTTTAACATCCTTTTTCATACAGTGCATGCCCTGGGAATAGATAAGGGCATTGCTGATGCTCTCTCAATTTCAGGGCATCAGATGCCAGGAACTCACCTCACTGGCCAGCAGGGATCTGCAGGCCAGCCATTTAGAGTTCATGAATTTAGGGCACTGGAAGTGCTTCATTGTGTGTAGCCCATACCAACACACCAGGTGGCTCAATATGTGGTGCCTTTGACCAACTGCGGGTGGGCTCCCTCCACTATCTCTGGCTGGCTAGTGGGCCTATTCTCCTGCAGTTTAGCAGGTATCCCAGACCCATGTGGGCATTTTATAGTAAGAAATTCTTAGGGTGGTCCAGGAGGGTTGGGCACCAGAGGGACAACAGATTACCCATAACACTGAAACCCTGACAGAGGTGTCAAAGGCTCTGCCTGGGCTGCAGCTCTGGGAGGGATGCCATGTTATTTAAGGTGGCATTTGTTGTTGCCTTCTTTGTGCTTTGAGAGAGTGAGTGAGCTGGCACTGATGGCAGCTTCAGACAGGTCCCAGAATGCATTAAACATAACAGATGTGCAACTGTCTGCAGGAGCAGTGTGCCTGCACACAAGATACCCAAAAACAGACCAGAAGGAAAGCGAGGGGAGCTTATGTTGTGTTGGGGACATGTGCAGATGAGCACTCATGCCCCATAAAGGTGATAAGAACCTCACTAAAAATCTGGGGCCTGCAGCCAGTTCCGCTGCTCATACACGGTGATAGCAGCTTCCTGACAAGGTACCAATTCAGCACGGTGCTGAGAAAAACCTTCTGCTACTGCAGTCTTAACCCAGGTAAATTTGGTACTCATTCTTTCAGGATTGGGGCAGCAGCATCAGCAGTTGCAGAGGGTTTTGGCCTGCAGCGGGTGCAGGCAATAGGTCACTGGAAATCAAGATGCTACAGGACTTATGTCTGCACCAAGGAAAAGATGGCAAGAAATGGCAAAACGTAACTAACCCAACGTGCTTGTTTGTTTCAGAAGCTACCCAGAGCACATGCAACGTTTGGATTTGCAGGCACTCTATAGTGCATTGGGCCCATAAGACAGCAGCCAGGTCTCAGCTGGACTTCAGGGCTGCAGCTGTTCGTATCCAGAAGAAACATGCAGTAGGATCAGCTCATGCCACTTTTGACTCACTGACAGGCAAGGGCTGTGAGCAGACCCAGGCCGTGTGAACAATGCTAGAAAGAAACTAAATAAGGGGGTCATCAAGATATTCCTAGAGAAAGGGGGTTTAGTGATACAGCACAGGGACATCTGTTACAATTGGCTGAAAGTTTTCAGGGATGATGGTGTACATGTCAGAGGTGCTGACATACAGCTATGGCATGTGCAGCCATGGATTGGGCAGGTGTTGTGATTCTGGCTGAAGAGGGACCAAGCTAGTTGCTGGCACCCCCTGTGGCCGGTTTCCAGTGTGGTTAAGAGAATAAAATGAAGGTAAAAAGATCTTGGTGATGGACCTTGGGCTCATGTGATAGGGTGAGACCTTGTGGCCCTAATGAGCTGTCAGACCTTGTGATCCTCATGCGCCATGGTCCCCAACCTGCTGCGCCCTCTTCCCCCCCCCCGCCTGCCATGACAGGGATGATGCTAGGATTCAGAGAGAGCTGATTCCTTTGACGTATGCTGACGAGAGCCTTCCCCGCCTTATGGGTTATATGGTAAGGAGCCCTGTAACCCTGGCACTAGTTATGGGCTATATGGTAAGGAGTCCTGTAATCCCCATACTGGAACCAATTACATTCCTGGTATAGGAGAGTATGGGTGATAGGCGGGTAGAACCCCTCTGTTAGAGGGCTTTCCCTCAACCCTCCCACTTCCCTGGTTCTTGTCATGCAGACAGCAAGAAGCAAAAGACCAGAAGTCTGAAGTGCAGACAATGCAATGTTTATTGGGGTTAATTTCCAAGCAAGCATATTCTGAAGTCCTTCACACCAGTCGGTCTTATCTCTATATGCCGATAGAGTCTGTTCCCCAGTGTTCCGTTCGCAGCTCTGATGCCACAGAGCATTCACCCCATGTCCTCCTTCCCAACTCTGACACCGCAGAATGTTTCCCCGTGTCCCCCTTCCCAGCTCTAATGCTGCAGAGCCTTGCCTGTGTCCCTGTTCCTGTTCCCCCCCTTAGCAAGCATGATTCCAATTTCCCTTTCCTCCTTCCTGTTTGACCCCAGTTTATATAGTAATGTTCTCAGCTATACCTTAATCATTTTATTGAAATTTAACTAACCAATCCTAACATTGTAACAATTCTTTAACCAATTATATCCCCACTACCCTCATTAACTTACATCTAGCAAAATTAATTATACAGCATATAGAAACAATTAGACAATCGGACAGATTAACAATAGAAAAATGGGGGCCATAAAGATAAAACATACAGAAATGAGGGTTTCACAACCATTGATAAGTGATTTCTTGCCAAACAGGATGCTATCTTAAGATCTGTTTCTTTAGCTGGTGGGGATGGGCACTATCAGGAGAGAATCATCTTCCTAACAGCCCAATATCACCTTATTTCAATGTGACTGGTTTGGGATGTGACTGTAGGCTCCCCAGCTTATGGCTGCCCCTGCCACTTAGCCAAAGGCCTTAGCCTAAGAACAAGGCCTCAGACTATCATAGTGAGAGAAGGCCCATACACAGGCGGACTGTGATTTTGATTCTTTGTTTTATACCTCTATAATTAACTAAGTGATAAAAAATACACCTAAGTTCTTAAAGTATAGGCCTTTACAGGCAGTCCTGAATACCTATATTCTAACACCCTCCCTTGTGTTAAAGTTTAATAGTTAACTATTCTATTTAAGATCTATAAAACAGCGAGAATACAGCTCATTCTCCCATACCTATGTTGGCTCTGCAGTAGTAACATGATTAAAAAGCAGTTTGCACCATGTTTTTCTGACTGCAGTCAGCAGACTTTGAATACAAAGACAACTGGATAGTGATGACATTCATTGGAGCAATTTCGTCCAATCTTTACATGCCAGATGACACCAAAAATGCTTGGTTCTAGCAATAGCAATAATGTAGTGACTGCCAGTGCAAGTGCCCACGTGTCCAGGGATGGTATCACTCAACAGTAGAGTCTGAATTAGAGAGGAAATGTCAGTACATTTGAGATAAAAGAAAACATATATACACCCAAAAGAGGTTGCAATGAAGGAATGTGTTGAGTGACAATAATGCTGAAAGACAAGAGATCTATTCTACTTCCCCCCCCCCCGCCCCCCAGCTGTTGGCTGAACAGCCCATGCAGACAGCCTGTCTGCTGAAAGACCAAGGATTTTACTGTGGGAGCTTCCATACGCAGGAAAAGTATCAATGTTAGCTATTGGATTTTGCAACGCTTTATACTCCTCAAATGTGGCATGTTGGATTTAAATGTTGACCATTAGTCTGCACCATGATTTGGGATTATGCCCAGTCCTGACATTTTGCTATGATCAGTTAAGTAATGAAACTGAGGTTCTGTCTGCCCACCCCTGCTGGTAACTTCTGGCTGAACAGCACTGGATCCCATAACACTTTTGAGAAGAATAAGGCAGGGGCCTCAAAGGATGAAATCTTATTTGGCATAGGATTTAGCAGCAGTCTTAACCCAAACACTATTCCCCCATTCGGTCCTGCTCTCTCTGCCATCTTTCTTGGCTCCCTCACACTCTGCCTCCTTCTTCCATCTATTCTTTTCTCCTTCTGTCCCTCCCTGATTGCCCCCAAGCCACTCCTTTCTGGTACTCCCAACTCCAACTGACCTTTTCTCCCCACCAGGCATATACACATTCACTGCACAGTATTTTTCCTGACACCCTTCACACTGCAATCCCCTTCCCATTACATGTATTTTCATCAGTATAGTTCTCATGCCACCACACTTTAGAAATTATTACACACATATGCTCTAAGTTTTGAGACACCCACACAAACATGCATGCACCCAGGGAGAACTTCCTTCACTCTCCTTTAAACATTCTCCTGCAACATTCCCTGTCCACATGCTATGCACAAAGGTGTGCATGGTTGTGCTCTTCCTCCCCTCACAATCAGTCTGAAGAGACATTGAAATTAAATTTATTTTCCAGACCATCACACTCACAAACTTCTGGTCTTTCCCTGAAGCATAGGAGCTCTTCTGACTGCTCCCACACTACCAGTCTATTTTCAATAGAGTAAGTCACCTCTCATGTCAGGCTGCCACTCACTCACTCCCCAATCTCATTTCCGTGAGAAGGTCTGGAATTAGATTTGGAATAGATGCCAGAAGAACTTGCTTTGCCATTGCTAGAGACCAGCCATTACTAGAGAGGAATAACCTTGTTATAGTCAACATTCGTCTTCAAGATTACAGTCAATCCATAACATAAGAATGGCCATACTGAGTCAGACCAAAGGTCCATCTAGCCCAGTATATGGTCTTCCAACAGTGGCCAATGCCAGGTGCCCCAGAGGGAATGAACAGAGCAGGTAATCAAGTGGTCCATCCTCTGTCGCCCATTCCCAGCTTCTGGCAAACAGAGGCTAGGTACACCATCCTTGCCCATCCTGGCTAATAGCCGTTGATGGACCTATCCTCCATGAGCTTATCTAGTTCTTTTTTGAACCCTGTTATACTCATGGCCTTCACAACATCCTCTGGCAAGGAGTTCCACAGGTTGACTGTGCATTGTGTGAAAAAAGTGTCCTTTTGTTTTAAACATGCTGCCTATTAATTTCATTTAGTGATCCCAGTTCTTGAGTTAGGAGGAGTAAACACTTCCTTATTTACTTTCTCCACACCACTCATGATTTTATAGATCTCTATGATATCCACCCTTAGTCATCGCTTTTCCAAGCTGAAAAGTCCCAGTCTTATTAATTGTTCCTCATATGGAAGCTGTTCCATACCTCTAATCATTTTTGTTGCCCTTTTCTGAACCTTTCAATTACAATACATGTTTTTTGAGATGGAGTGACCACATCTGCACACAGTATCCAAGATGTGGGTGTAGCATGGACATACATACATAGAGAGAGGCAATATGATATTTTCTGTTTTATTATCAATCCCTTTCTTAATGATTCCCAACATTCTGTTCACTTTTTTTGACTGATGCTGCACATTGAGTGGATGTTTTCAGAGAACTATCCACAATGACTCCAACATCTTTCTTGAGTGGTAACAGCTAATTTAAGTCCCATCATTTTATATGTATAATTGAGATTATGTTTTCCAATCTGAATTACTTTGCATTTATCAACATTGAATTTCATCTGCCATTTTGTTGCCCTCTCACCCAGTTAAGAGATCCTTTTGAAGCTTTTTGCTGTCTGCTTGGGCCTTAACTATCTTGAGTAGTTTTGTATCATCTGCAAATTTTGCCACCTCACTGTTCACCCCCCATTTCCAGATCATTTATGAATATGTTGAATAGGACTGGTCCCAGTACGGACCCCTGGGGGACACCATTATTTACTGCTCTCCATTCTGAGAACGGACGATTTAGTCCTACCCTTTGTTTTCTGTCTTTTAAACCAGTTATTAATCCGTGAGAGGACGATCCCTCTTATCCCATGACAGCTTACTTTGCTTAAGAGCTTTTGGTGAGGGACCTTGTCAAAGGCTTTTTGAAAATCTAAGTCCATACTATATCCACTGGATTCCCCTTGTCCATGTGCTTGTTGGCCCCCTCAAAAATTCTAATAGGTTGAGGCATGATTTCCCTTTACAAAAATCATGTTTACTCTTCCCCAACAAATTATGTTCATCTATGTGTCTGACAATTTTGTTCTTTACTATAGTTTCAAACCAGTTTGCCCAGTACTGAAATCAGGCTTACTGGTCTGTAATTGTCAAGAGCACCTCTGAAACCCTTTTTAAAAGTTGGTGTCACATTAGCTATCCTCCAGTCATTTGGTACAGAAGCGGATTTAAATGATAGGTTACAAACTAAAGTTAGTAATTCTGGAATTTCACATTTGAGTTCCTTCAGAACTCTTGGGTGAATACCATATGGTCCTAATGACTTACTGTTGAATTTATCAATTTGTTCCAAAATCTCCTGTAATGACACCTCAATCTGAGACAGTTCCTTAGTTTTGTCACCTAAAAAGAATGGCTCAGGTTTGGGAATCTTCCTCACATCCTCAGCCATGAAGACCAATGCAAAGAATTCATTTAGTTTCTCTGCAATGGCCTTATTGTGCTTGAGTGTTCCTTTAGCATCTCAATCATCAAGTGGCCACACTGGTTGTTTAGCAGGCTTCCTGCTTCTGATGTACTTTAAAAAAAAATTGCTATTACTTTTTGAATCTTTGGCTAACTGCACTTCAAATTCTTCTTTAGCCATCCTAATTATATTTTTACACTTCATTTGCCAGAGTTTATGCTCCTTTCTATTTTCCTTACTAGGATTTACTTCTGTTTTTTAAAGGATGCCTTTTTGTCTCTCACTGCTTCTTTTACTTTGTTGTTTAGCCACAGTGGCATTTTTTTTGGTTCTCTTACTATGTTTTTTTAATTTGGGGTATACATTTAAGTTGAGCCTCTATTATGGGGTCTTTAAAAAGTTTCCATGCAGCTTGCAGGGATTTCACTTTTGGCACTCTACCTTTTAATTTCTGTTTAACTAATTTCCTAATTTTTGTGAAGTCTCCCTTTCTGAAATTAAATGCTACAGTGTTGGGCGGCTGGGATGTTTTCCCTGCCACAGGAACATTAAATTTAATTATATTATGGTCACTATTACCAAGTGGTCCAGCTATATTAATCTCTTGGATCAGATCCTGCGCTGCACTTAAGACTAAATCAAGAATTGCCTCTCCTCTTGAGGGTTCCAGGACTAGCTTCTCCAAGAAGCAGTCATTTAAGGGGTCAAGAAACTTTGTTTCTGCATCCCATCCTGATGTGATATGTACCCAGTCATGGGATAGTTGAAATCCCCCATTATTTATTATTAATTATTATTATTAGATAGGCTATTAAAATAAAACACTCTAATCTCCCTGAGCATTTCACAATCACTATCACCATCCTGGTCAGATGGTTGGTAATATATTCCTACTGCTATATTCTCATTAGAGAATGGAATTACTATCCATAGAAAGCTGGTTCATTGAAGATTTTAATTCATAGGATTCTATGCTTTTTTCCACACCTCATGCCACTGCTGCACTAGCACGACCTGTTCTGTCCTTCCGATAGATTTTGTTATGCTTAGACAAAGCACAGGAGATCTTTTATAGGGGAGAAGGCAACATGCCTCATTTATTGAGAATACAGCAGTTAGCATATGCTTTTTAGTCACACCCACCCACCATGCACACAGTCCCGCCAGTTGATGTTTATAGTTACCAGTCCAGAGTCTGGATCAATCTAGTGGCCAGCCAGATTGTCGCAGAGGGGAGCCAGGCTCTGTCAGTCGTGATCCGATGCTCCTGGAGTAGTGGCAAGATGAACCCAAAGTCCCATGGCAAAGCACCCTGATCTTATAGTCTTTTTCTCTGTTGAAGTCTATGGATTTTGCTGTGTCCGTTTATGACCAGTTACTCCTTAATTGGTGTTATCTTTTGAGGTAAACATTCTAAAACGCCTCTGAGAGGGTCATCGTGTCCCAGAATTGATTTAATCAATTGTCTTTAAGGGTGCCAGCCTCCACTTCAGGGTCATCAAGCTGCCCTTCCTCAATCATGGATGCACATTGATGGTTCTCTGGTGTCAATAAGTCTCGATAAGTGTCTTCGCTCCTCCTTTCTTGACCATCTGGTTAACAATGGCCTTCACACCTTATCTTGTCCTGATACATGCATTCACACAAACCGTCTTTTACAGAGACCTTTGAGAATACAAAGAGCAGTATTTTATATTGAGCAAAAAGACATTGTAAATTAAACTTTGCTAAGTTTTATAACCAAAACAATTCACATGGAGGCCCAGGCCTTCAACATTCTTCTAATCTACTTAACATAGACACACTAACTAAACCTTAAAACAAAGAACTAAAAGGGCCCAATTTGTAATGCATATGGGAAACAGAATCCCATAGTCCCAGGGCGGTCATTCCTTTCTGCTATTCAAAAAGGGTGCCTGGCAGGATGAAATCAAATCATACATTAATTCTCATAGTACAATTATAAAATCCTGCTCCTACATTGTACTCTGGTATTACTACGTCCCACTGATTAGCCTCATTCCACCAAGTTTCTGTGATACCTATTATATCAATATCCTCATTTAGTATGAGGCACTCTAGGTCACCCATCTTATTATTTAGACATCTAGCATTTGTATATAAGCACTTTAAAAACTGCCACTTTTTAGCTGTCTGGCATTACATGATGTAATTGAATGGAACTCTTTCATTTGACAGTTTCTCATCAGATCCTACCCATATTTTATCTTTCATTCTCTCCTCTTTACTAGGACAGAGAATCTCCATTAATAGATCCTCCCCTATAGGATGCCTCTGTCAGAACCACGTGCTCCTCCACACCTGTTGGCTTTCCCCCAGCCCTTAGTTTAAGAACTGCTCTATGACCTTTTTAATTTTAAGTGCCAGCAATCTGGTTCCATTTTGGTTTAGGTGGAGCCCATCCTTCCTGTATAGACTCCTCCTTTCCCAAAAGTTTCCCCAGTTCCTAATAACTCTAAACCCCTCCTCCCTACACCATCCTCTCATCCATGCATTGAGACCCTGCAATTCTGCCTGTCTAACTGGCCCTGTGCATGGAACCGGAAGCATTTAAGAAAATGTTACCATGAAGGTCCTGGACTTCAATCTCTTACCGTGCAGCCTAAATTTGGCCTCCAGGACCACTCTCCTATCCTTCCCTAGGTCAGTGGTACCTAGGTGTACCATGACCACCGGCTCCTCCCCAGCACTACACATAAGTCTATCTAGAGGTCTCGAGAGATCTGCAACCTTTGCACCAGTCACCATGCGGTTCTCCCAGTCATCACAAACCCAACTATCTAAGTTTCTAATGATTGAATTGCCCATTACTAATACCTGTCTCTTTCTAATAACTGGAGTTCCCTCCCCCAGAGAGGTATCCTCAGTGCGAGAGGATACCACAACATCTGGAAGGAGGGTCCCAACAATGGGATCGTTTCCCTCTGCTCCAGTTGAATGTTTTCCTTCCCTGAGACTCATCCTCCTCAACAGCACAGAATCAGTGAGACCAGGGGTGGTACCATTCTACTGTGTCCTGGGAAGTCTCATGTATGTACCTCCCTGTCTCCCTTAGCTCCTCCAGTTCAGCTACTCTGGTCTCCAAAGCCCATACAGGGTTTCTGAGGGCCAAGAGCTCCTTGCACTGAATGCACACATATGCTACCTGCCCATACAGCAGGTAATCATACATGCTGCATTAGGGACAATAAACTAGATAGCCCCCACTCTGTTGCTGGACTTCTGCCTGCATTCTCTTTTTACTCCTGCCGCTGGTTCCTTTGTTGATGTTTTGTTTTTATCATGGGGTAGTTTTGGCTTTAAGTTTAAAGAATGTTAGGTGTATGTAGCCCCCCCCCTCCAAAAAAATCCTTCCTTGCAAAACTCCCATTAGCTGCTCCTGTTTCCAAGCTCCTCTGGTCGCTTAGGAGCAGGCTTTTTAAAGCCCTGGTCTTCCTGAGTATTCCTGCCCCCTAGTTAAACACATGCATGCATATGCATGTGTTTTTTGCTGAGTGCATCACGGTTTACCATGTTTCCCTACCCAGCCATTGGATCACTGGTGGTTTACTTGTTGTTTCTTAAACTTTGGGATTCCTATTACGTTAATGACACTATATGAAACCAAATTGTACTTGGTTCTAAATATTGTGACACAGCCACTGTTACTTGTGCTTCCTAAAGGGAAAAAAAAGGCTATTCTGCATAGCTTTAATTTACATATGTCCCTAGCCACTCCTGCTCTGATTTGCTAAGTCCTATTTCATTCTTTGAACTCTAATGCCCCTTGTATGAGCAGGGGGGGGGGAGTGGGGGAGAAAGAGACTCTACATGGTCTGAAAACTACATTGAGGAATGTTTTAAACTATAATAAATATTTGATCCCTATGAAAAATTCTTTAATAATAAAGAAATAAAAGGTTAAACACTTGAGAGGGAAAAGGGAACCCTGGAAGCAAAAGACTGCTGTAGCACAATATGAACAGGAGTACTTGTGGCACCTTAGAGACTAACAAATTTATTAGAGCATAAGCTTTCGTGGGCTACAACCCACTTCTCCACAAAAGCTTATGCTCTAATAAATTTGTTAGTCTCTAAGGTGCCACAAGTACTCCTGTTCTTCTTGCGGATACAGACTAACACGGCTGCTACTCCGTAGCACAATATGTGTATTGTGGCTGGGGACTGGGGTATTTTGTTTTGGGGGATACTGGGTTTTTTGGTTTTGTTTTTTGCACCCACTATCAGGTGCCTTCTCTCTGGAAAATGAAGGAAAAAACAGTTAGATATAGCTCTGTACATTCCAGCTGTGATGGAGATCAATCCTCTCTTGGTCAAAGGGTTGCTTCACTTAGTGTTATTTTATTTTCAAGAGCAAGTATTCACGGTCTCTAAGCTGTGCTGACCTATCAGTAAGTGCTGGCATCAATATGACATTTCTCTTTTGGAAGCAAGGATGCAATATGCATCCTAATTTATAGCCAGATCCTGCAAGCATTACTCACATTGAGTAGCACTTGCTCACACAAGCAGTGAGATGATTCACATCACTAATGCGACTCAGTGTGAGAGAGGATTGCAGACTCTGGCTCTTTTGCTAATATCCACTTCATTTATTTAAATGAATATTTCAGATTTAATGTGTGTTTTTCATATCATTGGAATACATTTCAAAGCCCCTAATGCATTATTAAAACCTTCTTCTGTAATACAATATTCACTGGTAGTAGCTTAAGTCTACTTGTATGTTTAGCCTAGCAAACTTTTTACAGCACATTAGGTTAAATGCTCCTTGCGGGAATATGCTCTCTATCTTGGTTGTATTTAAAAAGTGACATTGTCATGTTAAATAGAAACATTTTTAAAACTAAATCCCCTTGGCTATGTTACTAATACACTTTTGATTATGAAATCTGGATTAAAAAAAGTTACTTGGTTCTTATTAACTAGCACAATGCTGCAACATTTGTGTTACAAAAGAATGTTTGTTTGCGATCTATTTGTCAGTAGTCTTTTAAAAAGAGCTTCCACTGGTATTTTAAAAAATATTTCATGGATACGTTTGTATTGGCCTTTAGTTCTACAAAAGCTTACCACCAGAACCCTGGTTTTGGTCAACATTGACCTTACATCAGATTTTACAGCTCTCACTTGAGCACAGCTCTCATGGTTTATAATGGGACTTTTGTCTAAAAAAGATCTGTAGCACAGTGCGCCCAATAGTGGCCATTTAAGAAATTGCATTCAGTATGATCTTTTTAACAGGTTTATACTTTTGCATTAAAAAAATCCTTTAGCAGTTTTGATCTTTTAACACTGTGATTTCCTGGAATACATTTTGTTATTGACCAGTGAACTTATATCTTATCCACAATATTCCTATTTGTGGTCAAATTGGTGCAGTGCAAATGTTCTTAAACTTTGATTAAAAATTGCTTTATTTATAAAGGTCAGAAAGAAATGTCTTCCTGGCAGGAGGCACCTGCAATAAATCAACAGTGGGTCACACAGATTCTGCGGGAGTACTGTGAGACATAAACAGCAAACTTGAACATGAAGTATTGCTCCCAGGAAGAAATTTGACAAAGCTGTAGCTGGGGTCACATCATTACAATGAGATCAACTGTTAAAGACTGATGCCTTTAGAGATCCAAATCCATGGGGGAAAATGTAAGATTGCTGAGCCTGCCACTGGCTGCTGAAGAAGAGGAAAATTGGGCCCTACAGATGTTAAGTATAGATGAATCCATTTATATTAAACAGACCTACTGCCTGCTCAGAAAAGCCTTGGGACCCAAAAACTCATTGATGCCAGGACTGGGATCTCTTTGAGTAATGAAGAATGTAATACTGGCAGCACAATCATTTTCACGTAACCAATATACAAGTCAAGAATGAAAATAGAAAGAAATTTCTTTTATTTGCAAAACTAAAATGACCAACAAGAACTTTCTTTCCAGGACGCCCAGCAAAAAAAAAAAAAAAAAAAAAAGTTTTAGAGGATGCTATAATAACTGCCAAAGTCAGGAGAATAGAAGCAATGATTCTCTTTCATATAAAATACTCTAGCAAGGGACACCAACTCTAGGATGAATAGATAGCCACAACAATTATTGGTGAAAGCACAAAGGATGTCAAATGAATGGAGACTTGGAGATACAAAATCTAGAGGATTCATGTATACCTTGAGTTGAAAGCAATTTGCTTTCATTTTAGCTTTGATTAATTTTCTTTTAGTTGGTAATTTATAAACATTATTTTCCTGTCTACATAGGTGTATCATAATGGTGCTAGAAGCTAAAAATGCAGGATTTTTAGAAATGTACTCTGACACGTCAGTCTTTTTGAGCAATATGAACAAGTGAAATACAGAACAGCTTTTCCTTAAGTTGTCCAATATCTCCTAAATGATTGCTAGTCTGATGCTGAAAATGGAGTTAGTGACTATTGCAGATGGACTTAAGTTATTTTTGTTGGGTGTGTATGGTTTGCTGTTTATTTTCTCATAGTGCACTGATTTTATATAGTGTAAACAAAATATAATAGTATTAGATAATATTGTTATATGAATACAAATATTTTAAAACTCACTTTATTCTAAGCTACATTCTGTTCTGTCATACTGGTGTCACTCAGGATAATCACTTAATTGAAGTGAGTGGAATTAATCCAGGTGTGAGCAGAATTTTGCTAACTATCTTTGTAGTATCATGAAATCCTATCAGCAGTGGTCCAACTCTTTGGATGAGGACCTGTATTTGGTGCTTGTATTCTTACATCAGGCACTCAGTGCCCCTCAATATTTGGGGCTTTCCATTTGCTGCTTAACCTTTATGTATTTCAAACTTTGTCCAAGCTTCCATTATCAGTATCCTTTACACTTTCTCCCTTCATACTTTTTAAAAACTGGCTACTTATGATTGTAAGAGCGTTTCTGAAGAGATTTTGTTGTTGTTTTCTGTTTTTAAACACTCTTCTAGTGGTTTTAAAATACAATTTCTGTTTTTGGTCTTTCTATCTGACAAACATTATTTCACCCATGTGAATAATGCAGCTCAAAATTCATGAAGAAAATCAATATGGCTGTGTTTTGTTTACTTGTACATCAGAATCACCTGTGATGTCAGTCAGTCAATATACTTCTTATTCAGATAGGACTTCAGAATCAGTAGAGATTGCATAAAACCACAATCCAGTGTTCTTGTGTAGTTACTATTTTGGAAAAAAATAGCCAATACCATGAACTATAGAAAAGATGAGTAAGGTAGGAATAGTGAACATTTTTCATATTTCAGAAAATAAAATTTAGACTCCATGTGCTGCCACTACTACTACTACTAAGAATTTTAAGTAAGGCAAAAGTTGGCCTAAATTGTTTGGCAATAGAAAATGGACAATCTTAGGGCCCAATCCTACAAACCCTTCCTCACATGGGGCTGGCTCCTACTCCCATGGAAATCAATATTAGAACTCCCATCCACAAGTAGTTCTAACTCATAAATTGTCATAACTCATGTTACTATTAGCACATTTTTCCAATAACTCAGCTTTTGAGCTAACCAGTTAGTTCCTAATCTTGCAGAAATCAGTGACTCAGCTTGGCTACATTTGATTAAAACTTCTTTAATTTCTGCATATATGTGGTAAAGAGCCATAGCAGCATCTGCTCTTGCCAACCACCTGTTTGAAGAAAGGTAAGCGCTGTTTTTCCTTCGCCCAAAAAGCACTGTAACTTTCACAATAGCAAGTGGATGCTGACAGAAAAACGTATCTGTCTTGATCAGAGTCAAACTATGTATACAAAACCCATGGTACAACATTTTTCTGTGCAACCAGAGACGACCGATACCTGAAGGTAGTGAAGGGGAGGGGAGAAGAGTGAGGGCAACGGCTTCAGCAGATGTTAATGAGCACTCTCAGTCAGTGTGAGCATGCTCAGTACAAGCCAAGAAGCAATTAGGTGGAAGGCACATGACCTTGCATGCCCCCCAACACGTTGCCTCTGTGTGCAACAATTCGCCACATTTAGTAATCACTAGTCTGAAGTACTTAGGGCCTAATCCAATGCCCATTGAACTCAGTGGAAGTCTTTCCATGGACTTCAGTGGACTTTGGATTGGGCCTTTAGTCAGACACTATCATACTTCACCCATACTTGGAGACAACAATATTTTCCACTCACATTTGAAGCATTGTCATCATGTTGACCAATGCAATTTTCTTCTATATTGATGCCTATATTTTCAGATGTGTCCAAATCTCCAATGTGTGGGCCAGTGTGTAAGAATCCTAGAAATCTCTTAATGGGCTGTCCATCAGAGGACTAACACACTTTAACTGATCAGTGTGCAAGAGGTCAGGTGTCACTATTGATAACTGGGGCTGAAAGGGTGGAAATACCCTCTATTTTAGAAATGAAGGGAACATTTTTCTCTCTTTTTTTAAAAAAATTGTTATTGAAGACCTGGACCAGGTGGATCTATGCATTAACCTTATATCACCCACCCAATTTTTAAGTGATTAATTTTTCACCCTGAACACCCAGCATATATGTATAATGAATCATCCCCCTTTAGATAGCCAGCCACTGAAACTTGTGTATAGGCTTGTTACTAACTTTTATTCCTTTCAGATGCCCAATTCCCATATGTAGAAGCATCCCCACTACACCTGCTCAAGAATTGGAGTAGTCTCTTCATTATGGACCTAATTCTCAGTTATATTAAGACCTCTTTATGCTGCCAGAGCTGTCCTTACTGAGAGTCATACCCAGTGACTTCATATAGCATTCAGAAGCACAATAATACACTAACATCTACCCATCCAAGTTTAAGGTGGTTGATCACTGTGGTATCCAAGAGCCCAAGATAGCCATTAATTATTATATGGATTGCAGTAGCATATGGGATCGCCAGACCTTTACCATGACCCCATGATGTGTGCTAGGCACTGTACAAATACAGAACAAAGACAATCCCTTCCCTGAAGAACTTACAAGGTCAGTACAAGACAAGATGCAACAAATGTTGGGGGGGGGAGAGCATAAGGATTTCTCTGTAGAAGAAATCCCCCTTTCCTGCCCCCACCCCAAGAACTCAAATAAGGAAGCAAAGGTTTCCAAACCTAGTAGTAACAAACAAACAAAAATTGCAGTTAACATAGAAAAGATTAATTCTATTGACACTATTAATCAAAAACACACATGGTAGAGTCAACAGCTGAGGGTGGCTTTGAAATTATTAAGAGAAGTGAATAAGGGGGGCACACTTACAGTTGTCTCTGACCCAGAGAAAACAAATGTTGTAGCATAGATGGACCTAGCAAAGGCTTTGTAAATGTGTGGCCCAAGACTCGAGCTGGTTATGGAGACACAGCTAGGACCCAGCTACACTGAAACCATGTTGTAACCAGTTTCCCTTACTGGGTTGTAGCTGTAGTGTAAAAAAGGGGGCGGGATTATTAATTCAGAGCCATAACCTGCCCGAAGATACAGGAATGGAGTTAGCAGTCAGAAACTTGTATATATAGCAGCCAATCCATTACCTCCCCTCTCCTGTAAGCCCAGAGTCTCCTAAAGACAGACTGGCAATAGTATCCTTACACCACTCTACACAATATAATAATTCACACAGCAGGTGAGTGAGAGATAGAGCCAAGTTTGATAATGAGAGGCCTGAGAAAAGACAAAAAAACAACAGCCTGTCAATATACCACAAGAAAACCTGCTTCCTTGGGGAAAAAACAAACAAACAAACAAACAAACAAAAAAACACAAGGAACTCATGAAGGGCTGCCCTAGACAGCCTTGAAAATATCCCCTCTTTTTGCCTGTGTTTCCAAAAAAACTTAATAGTCTCTAAACATCTTACCTACCCTAGGCAAACACCTGTTTTGCCTACAGAGCAGAATTATCCAATTCAATGGTGTGCACCTAACCATTTGGTCTCTGCATCCATTCAATCCTTGGCCTCTCTGCTGCAATTTTGAGAAGACCAGTCAACTCACCTACAGGTTTGGCAGGTGATATCTGCATGTTCTCTCTCTCACCCATGGCTGCCCTTCAGACATCCATAATTGAAGCAGATCTGACTAGTAACTCAGATTAAAGATTGAGTTCTGAATCTTTCCAGGTTCAGGGCACCCTTTCCTCTTCCTCCTGCTGGAAGTCCCAAATCTATATGCCTGTGTGGGAGCTAAAGTCTTGCTTTAGGCTGATTTAAGCAGAATCAAAGAAGCCCTGTCAAGTGCTGTGCTCATGTTCACATATACACAGAGCCAGGAGCCCTAGGCCGAAGCAAAGGCCTGTGCAGAGGGTAAGCCTCACAAATGCTGTCAGCTTTCCACAGCTCCTCACCCTAATCCACCAAAAAAAGATGATTTATTTCCTTCAGAGGAGGGAAGGACCAAGCAATTTCCTTTCAACTATCCTTATCCCCTAGCCAATGTATATTTGAAATGTAGATGCTGGATTTTTGCATTGTTTACAGCACTGATGCCAGGTATTTGTGGATTTATTCAGTATGTGCCCCCTGGTTTTTTTGGTTTGTTTTTTTAAGAGTGCTGGCAGATGCCTCATGCAGGGCCGGTGCAACCATTTAGGCGACCTAGGTGGTCGCCTAGGGCGCTAGGATTTGGGGGGGGGGCGCCATTTTCTTCAGCAGCGACCTGGCGGGCCGGTCCTCCGGCTCCCCGGGGCCCCCGGGCATGTAGGGGGGGGGGGGGGGGGCGGGGGGGGGGGGGGGGGGCCCCCCGCCCCCGGGGGGGGGGGGCGGCAAGCAGGGGAACTCCCCGCCCCTGCTCACCCCTGCCCCGCCTCCTCCCCGAGCACGCCATGGCTGCTTCACTTCTCCCACCTCCCAGGCTTGCGGCGCCTAAGCTGATTGGCACCGCAAGCCTGGGAGGCAGGAGAAGTGAAGCAGCCACGGCGTGCTCGAGGAGGAGGCGGGGCAGGGGTGAGCTGGGGTGGGGGGGTGCCTCAGGGTGGGGAGCTGCCGCGGGGGGGCGCCTCAGGGCAGGGGGGCGCACGCACAAGGTGGAAGTTTCGCCTAGGGCGCGAAACATCCTTCCATCGGCCCTGGCCTCATGCTATAAAACATATTGGAATAATTATTAATGGGGGAAATAGATGGGTTAAGAAATTAGTAACAAGGAAGAAAAACACACATAAAACGTGTAACATCTCCTGGTTTTTGCTGAGGATGGGGTGGCAATTCAAGAACAGAGAGGCTATGGGCCTGAGCCAAAGCCCAGTGAAGTCAATGGAAAGACTCCGATTGATTTCAGTCAGCATTGGATTGAGCTCTAAGTGATTTGCTCTTGAACTGTCTTGGGGTACAAATCAAACTCCAAGCATACAAATCACTCACTCAGAAAACAAATACAATGATTTTTGGGGAAATAGTTCCACAGTAGCCAAGGTTAAGCAATGAGTAGTCAGAGGCAGGAACAGAACCCATCTTTCCCGACACCCAATCTTGTACTCTAACTGTTACAGTAAAGATGCTTGACCATTTCTTAGTGAGATTATAAACTCTTCTGGGCCAGGACAGCATCCTTTTATAAGATTGTGCGTGATGCTGTACAATGGGGCTCTGCTCCTGACTGGAGCTTCTGAGTACTACCATAATCCCAATAGTCAATAATAATGTTATACAAACACATTTTGTAAAGCTTTTTCCTGCTTAAAAGTTATTCAAAGATATTCTCTGTTGCAGTCCAAATTCTTTTCCTTTATTAGAACTAAAGATATCATTAAATATTTTATTCAAAATTTTCAATTGATAGATTATTCATAGTTTCCCCACGATCAGGCAGGGCTTTAGGTGATTAAATAATATTCAGCAAAAACTATTCTTGATTTTTTCCCCCTTAATAAGGAGGAGGAGTAGGGCCTGTCTTATAGCAGCATCGTCCAGACGGACCCAGGCTTGCTCTTGCTGAGCAGTGCCCTCCCTGGGGAATTCTGCCTGGAACATTCTTACAGAGTCCAGGGAAGACAGTTTCCAGCAGAGTGAGTTGTTGTGGTTTCTTTTCTTTTTTCCCCCCCAAGTCTCCTCAACACAACAAGATCAAAACTTTCCCAAATCTATCCCTCACACCTGTAAATTCATCACCCCAAAAGGTCCTGGTGCTTACCTCAGAGCCTTTGTGATAATAGGATTTCCCACAGTCTCCCTTCTGTTCATTTGTTTCTAGAGCAGTTCTTCCCAGCAGTTACTTCAGCCTCTGGCTGGTATTGCAGCTCACTCTACCACTTCCTGCTCCTCCTTTTATGAGCATCAGCCAGTTAAGCTGCAAGTCTTTACCCAGGTGCAGCAGTTGGGGCTAATCAGCCAGCCAGCTCTGACTTCAGTGGGATGGTATCCCTTGTACCTTCACACCCCTCAATGAATTAACTGTTCCCAAATAATATTTTCATTATTTTGTTATATTGAAAATAAATACTCTATGCTGAATTTTCAAAAGTGACTAGTGATTTGGGCTGCCTCAATTTTTGGGTTGCTCAACTTGAGATACCTGAAATGGGCCTGATTTTTTAGAAATGCTGAGAACTTGCCCTCCAAAAATCTGGATCCTTCAAGATGTCTCAAGTTGAGCACCAAAAAATTGAGACACCCAAAGTCAGTAGTCATTTTCGAAAACATAAGCCTATAGTTATCCCAAACCTTTCTCCTTGCCTCAGATGGCCTGAGCAATGTTAACTGTGTTAACTACCATTTACTTTACTAAAGTGCCATTATGGATCTTAGCATGTCACCCATCTTTTCATCTTGTTTCCTAGCTATCTTTACTTGTTCTGGTTGCCCCATATCTCTCTTTTTCAGGAGTGAAGAGAAAAGATAGCTATCCAAATTGTAATCTGGTGCCTGCTATACGGGATTTCCCTTCCACAATCCCACTCTATAACTAAAGGTTAAACTAAGTAAATATCCATCATTCTATCTGTCCTTTTATAACTTGTGCCAGAATATGCATGAGTGGGTGGGTGGTCCCCTGCATTATCCTCAGAATGTGCAGATGACCATTAGCAGAGGAAATGGAAGGAACAACATGTTCATCAGTAGCAGAGCCAGAAATAGCAGACGCTGTATGTTCAAGAACACCAATAGGACTGGAGGCAGGCTCTGCCAGGGCACTTTCTATTCAAAACAGCCTACCGCAATGTTTATAGGAACGGGGAATATTGTATATTACTCACCTGAAGCTACACACTTACCCAAGATTTTGCTAAGCCCTTAAAACAAGAGGCACTACTTGAAAATTGATTGGAGAGATGGACCCTCAGACTATCAATGGCAGCTGCCGGAAAATAACTTTAAATGGGTGGAAATCATGATTTATTTCACAAAGCACAACTGTGCTCCAAAATACTGGCCTCCCAGCACCAATGAATAAAAAATAACTTCCACAGGTTGGCAGTTCACCCTTTCTTACAGCACGATTCCCATCCAAAATGAAACAGAGAAGCAAGTGTGCTGCAGCAGGAAGTGTGCTGGCTTGTCTTTTCTAATTATTTACCAGCCCACTACATTTGCATGAAAAATGCTTTCAAATGGTTGTAAAACTACAGTGTTATTTTTGTTATAAAATCTATGTATTTTCTAAAAAATACAATGTTGCTCACTATAAACAATGACTAAGGTGGTCAAAAGTGACCAGTGATTTGGTGTGCCTCGGGTTTTTGGGGAATCACCTGAAAATGCCTTAAAGGGATTGATTTTCAAAAAGTGCTAAGCACTAATTCTCTGTAAATCAGGCCCCTTTCAGGTGTTTCCAGCTGGTCATCTAAAAAATGCACTCAAAATCAATAGCCCACTTTTGAAAATCTTTATATTTTTCATTTTATCCTTGTAAAATCACTTACATAAATGAGATGTCTATTTTCTATAGATCTGTCCTTTCTCTGCATGTTTGTCCTTGTTACTACAGCAAAATACATAAGATTATGTCTTAATACAATAATAATATTTAGCTCTTTTCATCTGTAGCTCTTAAAGGAAGATAAATATCACTATCTGGGGAAACTGAGACTCGGCGAGGTTAAATAACTTCCCAAAGCCACTGTGTCAGCAGAGGCAGAGATTAGAATAAAACCCAGCTTTCTTCATTCCCACACCACTGCCCATTCGCTGGGTCATAGTGAGTATGTCTACACTACAATTAAAAACCTATGGCTGGCCTGTGCCACCTGACTTGGGTTCACAGGGCTTGGGCTAAGAGGCTGTTTAATTGCATTGTAGACTTCAGGCTCAGGCTGGACACTGGGGGGTGGGTGGATGTAGACATACCCAGTGTCTCCTACCATTCTCTTTAATAGAAAGATACATATATGTGTATTAGTATCATCCTGCTGCTAGTTTTGCTAATTAATAGTTGATACTCAGACGGTTCTTGCAACATAGTACAAAATACTTCGTTATTGATATATATCCCAGAATGAACTGTAGGCATTTGATATCCAGTTTTGGTTAATAAAATTAAAATGCTGAAGAATACACAGAAGATTGGATCATGTGACAATATGCAGTAATGTTTTTACAAACAGTTGTACTGTGCAAGATATTTTCTGAATCAATATTTTCATTTTTCTCTGAGTAGCCATGTTTATGTTTAGAATTTTACTAACATGCCAAAATAATTCAAGCGCAAAACAGCATGAATGCTTTGCAAACAAGACATTAAAGCAACCAGCACAATCATATGAATTAGCAAATTAGGCTGCCTGGTGACAAATTGTGTGCATCATCTTATTCTAAATATTGTGAGAGAACACACAAGTGAATGAATCTGTACAATCTTCATGCACTACCAGTAGGCAGACAGGAGCTTCCAAGTTCTAATTAGGTAACATTAGAAGAGAGTTTCTAAAGACAGGCTCACATTGGTGCCACTGTTTCAGAAAGGACAGGAAGAAACATGATTTATGGGGAAGAAAGGCTGAGATTGTATTAAACACAGAGACAAAGATGCAGTCAGTCCTTGCTTTGCTAAATTCGGTGGCTTCTCGCACTAGGGCTCCAATGCAGGTTGCCAGTGCACTCAGAGGACCCACCAAACGACTTATCCCTGCTGGGGCATCATGGCCCCACTGGGAGTCCATGATCCAACATGGGGTGATGGCACAGCTCTGTTCTTGCTGGTGCTCAGTTCTTTTGGCCCCATCCTACAGGTATGAACACAATCCATGCAGCTGCTGGAGCCTTAACCGCTTTCCTCGTGCTTCCAGCCTCCTGGCTCTGAAAGGTCTGGACTCCACGAAACATGTGTTAAAGCTAAAGACTAAAGATGACATTTAAAGGTCAGCAATGACCATTTCATTGCTGATCATTTTCTTGGATGGAATAGTTAGGGAGCCAGTGGGAATGAAGCTCCAAGAGGCAGGATTGGGAGTTGCTGCAGGGAAAGAAATGCAGAGAGAAGAGGAAAGACACAAAGTCAGGAAAGAGGGAGAAAAATAGAGAAAGGAGAATGGGAAAGAGAAGCAGCAAAGTGCATGAATAGAGGTGTGAGACATTATTTTCTGAGTGAAAGAAACTGAATGGAATAAAAATTAAAGTTTAGTTAACAAAGGCCTTCTAGATAAAGCCCAGATAAAAGAGGATGCTTCTGCAGTTGGGTTTGTGCCCCATGCGGGTAAAACCCTTAATGCAATAGAAACAGTTCAGTTAAACGAAAACTTGAGGTCAGGAGGGGCAGATGGAGCTCAAAACCCAAGTATGACAGAGCCCAGTGAAAGCCAAAAGGAAGCTGAGATCTCAAGACATCATATTCTGATCTGTACAAGAGTAGGCACATAGAACGTATATACTTTGTATAGTATGGAAAAGCTGGCACAGGTTTCATAAGAAATGAAAAAAATACCCTCTGAACATACTTGGCATCAGTGAGACGATATGGTCAAGGTGTGCAAGATGGTGTCTGATGGTGCTATAATCTGGTATTCAGGAGGCGGAACACATGAAAGAGATATAGGAATTATTTTGGGTAACCTTATAGGAAGACCCTGCTGGCTTGGGAGCCAGTAAACAACAGAATAACAACAGCCAGGCTGCAACCAAGGTGCGTCAAGTATACAATAATCCAAATATATCCACCAACAAATGCACCAGGTGACAATGAATTGGATATATTCTACGAGCAGATGCTGTCAGCCCTGGGGTGGAATGAGGTGCTCCAGCTGTCAGCCCCAGAGTGGGGGGGGGGGCTCCAGCTGTCAGTGCCCCACAATGCCCCAGACAGTTAAGTTGGTGGAAGCGCTCCTGCACACCCCCAACAGAAGGAGAATAGTGTGGACATGAAACATTGCTTAATTACTGCAGTGGCTGTGTGTTGACCTATTTAATTTTGTAGTGTGGACATGAGTGTAACCAAGGAACAGGTCTCTATGTGAATCTGCAGAAAGTCTGGAATAATCGCTCTGAGAGATATGAACTGACTTAATCATCTCAATCAGGACTTAACTCAGAGGCCAGTGATGATCTCAGTGTAAATGTCAACATTGTTAAATATTTCATTTCTTATGTGGGAACAGAGAGGGAGGATCACAGATCTGCACAATTTACTGAGAGGGCCATCTCAATGGGTAAATTTGGGAGATACCACCTATTCCCTCCTCCCCGTTAAGAAAAACCCAAGCTGAAGGAGCCTAGCAGAGTCCATAGACATAATGAAGCCCCATCTAGGGAAGCCAAGATCAAGGATCCCAGTAGAGCTCAGCGTGAACACATGCTCACATTCTGAACATCCACACAGCCTAATCAGCAGTATCTGATTTTGGTGACTCACATAGGAGGAGCTAATTTTGTGGGTGGAACTTTGTAGTGTACCGCCTCTTCCTTCCACCCATCTGATTCCGGACTGCAATCTTGGAAACACAGAAATATGTTTCTGGAGAGATCAGAGCAGATGGCAGCAGTTAATACACACAATTCCAATTTAACAACTGACAGCAGAGTTGAACAAATAATTAAGGATGAATCATTTATCTGATAACATTTTCCTTCCTCCCCTCCCCCCATTTGCAAAATGTCAGTGAACAGATTGTCGTTTTCTCAGATGTATTTGTTATTCAGAATTATTTGATGTATTTCACAAAACTCAATTATTTTGCAATTTGTTATTCAGAATCCAAAATTCGATATGTGTTGATTAGATTTGTCACAAAAGAACCATGCTGCCATTTCTGTTCACTGACTGGATAAGTGTAATAACACTTACAATCAATCTGCTGCTACAAACGCTCGTGGAAAGCCAATTACTATTTTAATTTCTGTGAATACTCACATGTGCAATTTTGAATTTCTCTTTCCAGGAACAATTGCGCTAAATAACAGTAAACTACATGGGTGTTTACAGACAGCAACCGCTAAAGGAGCAGGAACGTGGCTGAAGTCATAAAAAAAACAAAAAAACCTCGTACAAATATCCCTGAAAATATGCTTACAGACTAGTATTTACTCCTCCATATATAAGTAATATGATCATACCAAACAGCGATAGTATCTGTGGTGCCCAACCGTCCTGCATCATCAGCATTTCACACAGAACACTCAGTTCAAAACAAATGCAAATCAGATTATAAGGAAAAGTTACGTTTTTGTACACATTTTCAAGAGGGGTTGGGGGAAAACGACTATCCAGGCAAAGCGCATGGTTCATATGTGCTTGGATTCACCCATAGCTGTTCATCGGTGGGGATGAAGTAGCTAGCTGTATACCAATGATTTAAACCAAAATCGGATTAGATTTTCAACAAATAAACGCAAACAGCAATTTTAGAGACCACTTAGTCTAATTAGGTTCAAATTTATTGGTATACGGGATTTGTTGGCATGAGTAGACACCCGTGCCAGATTCTATTAAAAACGCAAATAAGCCACTTATAACCGGGCGAGTGCCACTCCATCGCAGACCTGACGGGACTTTTGTCTTGTGGATTTAAGGAGACCAGCTGCAGCAGTTCATTTTCCACCAGGCTACACCCTCCACGCTGCGACTGTACACATAGGTGCTGGAACTAGGGGTGCTGCTGCACCCCCTGGCTTGAAATGATTTCCATTATATACGGGGTTTGCAGTTTGGGCCAATGATTGTACAAAGAGCTAGGATAAAACGTGCCATTTTCCGATGAAAAGACAAAGAGCCCCCCTCATTTCTTTATCCACTTAAAATATCTCCTATTCAGAACAAAATGTTGTGACGAGGTAACCGACAGCCCAGCCGACTGACATTTGCTTAAAACGTTATGTTACAAAAGATTTACCTGGAACATCATAATAACCAAAAAAGATAATGACTGGTTTCAAAGTGGTAGTTTGTTAGTCTGTATCAGCAAAAACAACGAGGAGTCCTTGTGGCACCTTAGAGACTAACACATTTATTTGGGCATAAGCTTTCGTGGACGAAGTGGGTTTCAGCCCACGAAAGCTTATGCCCAAATAAATTTATTAGTCTCTAAGGTGCCACAAGGAATCCTCCTTGTTTTTGCAGATAACATAATGTGTAAGGAAAGGGAACAATAGCTCCCCTAAACCTTTAAAAATCATACAGGCAGAGGCTTGAGAGGCTGTTGCAGAGGGCAAGGGTATCTCCACAGTGTAACAAACTGAAAAGGGTCAGTTGACTCGTGTGTGTGTGATTCAAACTCACTCAAAGACATTCAAGAATTTGACATCTGCAGAGCTCCGAACCTGGTCTGACTACAAGAATCAATTCAAACACTTTAAGCCTGTTCTGCCACGATTTTGCCCAGGAAGGGAAGAGACGTACAGAAAATCCCCAACAAGCTGTGGGCTGCATATTGCTAAGGGTCAGGCGTGAGTGGAACGCTGCTGATGGGAGAACGGTGACTCCACAGAGCCAGAGTCACACCCAAGTGGACACATGGCAATAGAAAAACTACAGGATGGGAATCAGCTGAGCAGCTGAGGAATCCAACGGCTTTGTCTTGGAGACTCCTGTTCCCAAAGGAAAATTTCCATCCCTTCCATCAACGGGACAGAAGGGGAGGCGAGAGAAAGGAGCCGAGCTCCCTCCTGCCCAGCAATGAGATGTCCTTGCACAAGATGCAGCTCACAGTGTTATCCCACCAGACGGTAAGGGACTGTCTATGAACTTGTACACGATAGCCAAGGTTTGGCCCGGATGGGCGGCAGGGCTGTTTGCCTGTGTGTCCATCAGCCCTCTGGGGGCAGAGTAGAGCTCCCCGGGCCGAGTTCTGGTCTCACTTGTCCAGGTGTGACTCCGGAGTCACTCCACAGGCGGCCAGGTTTACACGGGTGCCTGGGAATCCGTTCCGATCGGCTTGCAGGGCCAGGAGAAGGGCCGGGAGAAGAGGCCCTGCCGGCGCCCCGCGCATCTGCTTGCTGCTGCCCTCAGGCAATTTACCAGTGAGGCCGCCAGCCTGGCGCTCGCTCCCTCCCCGCCGGGTCGCCCGCCCAGGCCACCCAGGCAGCGCGGGCCTGCCCAGTGCTCATGCGCTCGTGGAAGGGTTTAAAGCGCGCGCGGGACTCGCGGCGCTGTCACAGGCACCAGCCGCAGCAGCAGCGCGTCGGGCAGCGTCGCCAGCCGGGCAGAGTGCTGCAGCTCCCGGGGGTGGGTTGTCTTCCACCGGCCCCCACCAGGCTGTGCCCGCCAGGAGCTCCCGGGGCTGGTCCCCAGGGGTCCGAGCGGAGCCAAGCAGCCCGTGCCTGGGCGCAGGAAAGCCCGCCCTCCCCACGCGAGCCCCGCGCAGGTGCCCACACTCCACCTCCCAGCCCGGAGCCAGAGACACCCCGAGGCTTGGCCACCGACGCCCCTAACTCCACCTAACTCCACACCGGGGGGGAGGGGGCGCCTTGTTAACCCTGCCGCTGCCGAGCGCTGCGCTGAAGTTCTCTTCCCTCTCCCCAGGTGCCAGTGTGCGCGGCCGCCATGTCTCCTGTGCTGATGCTGCTAGGTGAGTAGCGCCTCCGCGTCCCCCGGTCACCGCACCCCGCCTGCCCGCGCGGCGCGGCGCGGCGATCCGCTCCGAACCCCACGGCCAAGCGCGCCCGCACCCAGTTACCCTGCTCGGCTGTGGGACCGCTACTGAATCCCTCTGTCTCTGATTACAGGTGGCTTCCTGCTGGCCAGCCCGGTGCGGGCAAGCGACGGCTCGGGTGAGTTGATATTCTCCGTTATTTCTCAGAGGCTCCGTTTTATACATAGAGCTGAGCCAGTTCGACACATTAGTGATCATCTCCCTCTACAACCCCGGACATACATTTCCAGCGTAGGGCTTGACTTAAGGGAGTTCCGCAATTGCTAAATATAAATTTGCGCTTAATTTTTTTATTTAGATTTGTTTAAAATGTCTAATTGTGGCGCGTTCAAGCATCTCTGTAACTATTCACGGCTTTAATAGTCACACACCAAGTGCAAGTTAAACCAAGTACAAAAGCAGCGTGTCTTGTCATTGTAGAATCCTTTTCTATCTCACCTGAAAATTTCTTACTTTAACTGTGATAGGAAAATAATAATTCTTTGTGTATGGGCTACCGGGAATTTGTTTATGCTCTAAGGTAAGAAATGACTGAACACACAGTAGCCTTTTCTCTTTTATATAAAGACTAGCACCAGCATGTCCTTGCTTTTCGCATAGTATTAGCAAATTCTGTTAAACAGGCAAATATTCAGACTAATACCACATTGATGGGATCACATCTCAGAGCTCATAGGACTATTTGTTTGTTGAATTTAGATGCTAGCTGCGTCTCTTTACCCTATCATGCAGTCATTGGGTTACTGAGCCACTGCTAGCTGCTCCAGCGTTAAGACTGCAGCACCATTTCTGTTCAAAACTGGATTTTCAAAGTGCTCTGAAATCCACATGTATATATTGAAGAAAAAAAACAATGCTGTTTCCATATGGGATGGGATGTAGCACCAACCTTTCCTTCCCTGCATACTATCTGTCCGGTTGTGAAAGAGAATTTTGTGATGGGGCAACTGTTAACTAACACTTCCTTGTGAATTTATATTAGCCGCCCTCTCTCTAGCCAAAAAAATAAACAAAACATAGCTTGCAAATGGGATTATCCAGATACAATGATACACAAGACAAATATTTTTATTTTATTTTTATTATTTTATTCTTTAGTACCAATAGTGTGCTAGGTGTTTTACAGACAAGATACCTGCTCCAAAAGGCTAATAAACTAAACAGATCATACATGGGAGATAGCATACATCAAAAAGTAAAATGATTGAGCAATGTTGTATAGAATGTTTGTTTTGTTTTGTTGGTTCCATATTATTTTGACATAATTCTTTGAAGGGAGAACATAGATTTGTAGCTATATGACAAGACTTGTCTTTTAAAAGTGAGAAGCATAGAAGGAGATGGAGAATGGAGGGGGTTGGTATTTCCAGTTTTGTTTTGTTTTAAATCGGTACAGGGTAGGTTGAAAAACTTTCAGGAGGCAAAGGTATCAAACTTTTCTGTAGTGTAACAAAGTGAACGGTAAATGTAGTAGTGTATGTATATGAGAGAGTGAGTGAGACACTTACGAAGCTTAAAAAGGATTTGACATCAGACAACCTACAAACATATTATGACTATAAGACTCAATGCAAACACTTTAAGCCTGTTCTGCCATGATTTTACCCTGGAAGGGAAGAGACATACAGAAAGTGCCCAACAGACTGTGGGTGGCATATTGACGAAGTGTCACGGATGAGTGAAACTCTGCTGTTGGGAGAACGGTGACTCCATGGAGCCAGAATCACACCCAAGTGGACACATGGCAGTAGAAAAATAAAAGAAAGCAAATCAGTTGAGCAACTAAGGAGTGCAACCACTTTGTCTTGGGGACTATGTTCCCAAATGAAACTCTCTCCATTCCCTCCATCAATGGGAGAGAAGCAAAGGCAAAAGAAAGGAGCCAGAATCCCTCCTGTCCAGCGATGAATTCCTGGAAGCAGAGCATCATCCTGACCCTAAATGGTGAGTGACTTCAAATTTGCATGTATAATATAAGAATTTCATTTGCTATTTTCATTTGTTTGTTTATTTGTTTTAACTTTTGGCAAACTCTTTAATGTTAGTATGATGGCCTGGTGTCCAATTGATAGATAGAAATGGTTACTGAGGATCTTCTAACCAGGCAGTAATGCAGAACCTAAACCAGGATCAATTTTGCCCATTTCTTTTGCAGGTACATATAAAGAGAGGGAATAGCTTTCAGCACTGGCAGGGAACAATAGAAGAACTCTTTAGGATCCTTCCTAACTGGGATAAAGTCCTGTAAATTAAAGGTTTCTGTCAAAGCAACTAAAGAGCTATTAAAGGGACACTGGCAATTTAATTTATGCCCTTGCTTAGGGTTGCTTTAAATGGTTTTCCATAAGGTAATATTAATAGAAATTTGTATTCATTTAAAAAAATGAAAATAAGTTTAAAAAATGTTTCCCCACCACACTCACTCAACAACATGACATTAGCGCATCAGAGGTTTGGGGCAACATTTTCAAAATCATCTACATCCCATTTTCAACAGTGACTTACGAACCTAAGTCTCACTGAAAGTCAAAGGGATTTAGGCTCCCAAATCACTTAGGTGCTTTCAAAATTTTTACTCTTGATCCTACTCCTATTGAAATCCATAGGAATATTTCATCTCACTTCAATGGTAGCTGGATTAGGCTCTAGATTCCACAAATGAAACTGACCGTATCTGCCCAATCCTGGAAACACCTGTGTATGTTGATAATTTGTTAGCTGGTCTTAGTTAACCATAGGCTGTTCAAAAGGAAACAAAACAGTATAAATGAAATGTCAAAACAAACAAACAAACAAACAAAAACAAAAACCCAGACAACATAGCCATTAACACATTTTTAAACCCAGTTATCCTTGTCTATGCTCAGGGCAAAATTGTGTTTAACATTGTATTAGTATAAACCTGTTAGTTAACACATTTTCCAACATGATGCATTTTCCCAGTATAGACAAGACCTGTGGGACTATTTCTCAGTGTAATTTAAACACATGCTTGTTTGAAGGCTCGAGGCAGAAAAGGAAAGTGAATACTTCAGTTTCACTGTCCAAGCAGTACAAAAATGTCAAAAGGAAAAAAACAGCATAAGCAGTGACATGACTCAAAGCTATTTCACTCTTTATAATCCCTGGCTTTATAATAGTTTACAATGAAACTGTTCTTTAAATATATTGGGACAGATTCTGCTCTCTCCTATACCCAAGCAACACAGGGCAACATAGCCCAACATTTAGTTGTGGCTTTTACCTTGATAAGACTCCCTTTAAATGTTTAGTGACTCTTGTTTGACAGTTGTGTGAAAGTTGTTCATTTTTTGCAGTAATAAGTAGCAGAACTGTAAAGTGCAAAGATGGTAATTTAGGAAAGTATTGGATAGAAGAGCTATGGAATGTGTGATGCATCCTAGGGGTATCCAGGGTTGTGAAGCACCTCACCACTGCCTGCCCCTTAGCATGAAGCAGCTATGTCTGTGCCTGCTGTGGGTCAGTTCTCTGAAACCAGTGGCCTCTAGCAGCACAAGCGCTGCCTTCCAGACCCCTGCAGGCCTCACTCCCTCTGTTCAAGCACAGACCCATGCCCGAATACTCAGTGTTCCCTGCAGTGTCCAGCCCCTTATCCACTGAACACTCACAGAATTACCAGGTCTGCTGTTCCCAAAGGAACAGTGTACACCATCTTGTAACTCAGTACAGCACTTCGCTTAACACCACAGCACTTACATATATTTATAGTGAAAACAGTAATACATTTATTATCAAAGATTAGAGATTCAAATAATAGTGAATAAGAACTTTGGAGACAAATGGATACATAAAAAACAAAATCATAACTCGCTTTCTAGAGACTAAACTAGTAAGTTACTCTTTTGTCTAAAGAAACTTAACTCACCCTAAATTCTCCAGCCTCCATTTTCAACCAAGCCTGGCCTAGGCCCCTCGTTTATGAAACAAAAGTGCTGTCCTTTTTCTTCCTCAGTGAAGGGTGCCTGTTCAGGCTCTTTGCCCCACCCAATATACTCAAGCAAATCTCCTATATGCACCCCAAGATAAAGTTCTCTATCTCCACTGTGTTTCCCTTCCTGGCAGTTCTTTTTTACAATCCTTCATTTGCATTCAGTTCAGACTGGTGATAGGGGACCCATTCTGAATGAAACAATACTCAGTCCACATGTAAACAGATAGATGGATAGATATCTCCTGTCTGACAGATAACCTGTTTTTCACTGTTTCTGGTGACTAACACCTTGATACAAACTTTAAGAATATATATTCTATATATATATTAGGACTGTCAATTAATCACAGTTAACTCACGTGATTAATCATGATTAATTTTTTTAACACAATTAATTTTTTTGAGTTAATCGCAGTTTTAATCTCACTTTTAAACAAGGACTGCCCATTAAAATTTATTAAATATTTTTTGATGTTTTTCTACATTTTCAAATATATTGATTTCAATTACAACACAGGATACAAAGTGTACAGTGTGCACTTTATATTATTTTTATTACAAATATTTCCACTGTAAAAATGATAAACAAAAGAAATAGTATTTTTCAATTCACCTCATACAAGTACTGTAGTGCAAACTCTTTATTGTGAAAGTGCAACTTACAAATGTAGATTTTTTTGTTACGTAACTGCACTCAAAAACAAAACAATATAAAACTTTAGAGCCTACAAGTCCACTCAGTCCTACTTCTTGTTCAGCCAATCACTAAAACAGACAAGTTTGCTTACATTTACGGGAGATAATATGGCTGGCTTCTTATTTACAGTGTCACCTGAAAGTGAGAACATGCGTTCGCATGGCACTTTTGTAGCCAGCATTGCAAGGTATTTACATGCCAGATATGCTAAACGTTCGTATGCCCTTTCTTGCTTCGGCCACCATTCCAGAGGACATGCTTCCATGCTGATGATGCTTGTTAAAAAAAAGTGTTAATTAAATTTGTGCCTGAACTCCTTGGGGGAGATTTGTATATCTCCTGCTCTGTTTTACCAGAATTCTGCCATATATTTCATGTTATAGCACTCTCGGATGATGACCCAGCACATGTTGGTTTTAAGAACACTTTTGCTGCAAATATGACAAAACACAAAGAAGGTACCAATGTGAGATTTCTAAAATTCACATTACTCATATTTGCAAGCAATTAAACTGGCTCCTGGCTCCTGGTTCTCGACCCAAGCTTTAAGAATCTGAAGTGCCTTCCAAAATCTGAGAAGGATGAGGTTTGGAGCATGCTTTCAGAAGTCTTAAAAGAGCAACACTCTGATGTGCAGGGCCGGCTCCAGGCACCAGCGCAGCAAGCAGGTGCTTGGGGTGGCCAACAGAAAGGGGATCTTTGGCGGCAATTCGGCGGCGGGTCCCTCAGTTTCTCTCGGAGAGAAGGACCTGCCACCAAATTGCTACATAAGAACGAAGCGGCGGCGGCTCTGCTGCCGATTTTGGCTTTTTTTTTTTTCTCTTTGCCGGTTGGGGCAACAAAAACACTGGAGCCAGCCCTGCTGATGTGGAAACTACAGAACCCGAAAGACCAAAAAAGAAAATCAACCTTTTGCTTGTGGCATCTGACTCAGATGATGAAAGTGAACATATATCGGTCTGCACTGCTTTGGATCATTATCGAGCAGAACCCTGCATTAGCATGGATGCATGTCCTCTAGAATGGTGGTTGAAGCATGAAGAGACATATGAATCTTTAACACATCTGGCACGTAAATATCTTACGACACCGGCTACAATGTGCCTGTGAACACCTGTTCTCACTTTCAGGTGACATTGTAAATAAGAAACGGGCAGCATTATCTTCTGCAAATGTAAACAAACTTGTTTGTCTGAGTGACTGACTGAACAAGAAGTAGGACTGAGTGGACTTGTAGGCTCTAAAGTTTTACATTATTTTATTTTTGAATGCAGTTATTTTTTGTACATAATTCTACATTTGTAAGTTCAACTTTCATGGTAAAGAGATTGTATTACAGTACTTGTCTGAGGTGAGTTGAAAAATACTATTTCTTTTGTTTTTATAGCACAAATAGTTGTAATAAAAAATAAATATAAAGTGAACACTGTACACTTTGTGTTCTGTGTTGTAACTGAAATCAATATATTTGAAAATGTAGAAAATATCCAAAAATATTTAAATAATGGTATTCTATTATTAACAGTACGATTAATTGCGTGATTAATCATGCAATGAATTTTTTTAATCATGTGACGGCCCTAATATATATACATAATTCTTTACATAGCATCTGTACATAAATTTCACAATGATGTTACTGTCTGGCGTGACACTTGCTTTCATTTGAGACCTCACATGGCATTCTTTGGTGAACCAGAATGCACACACCAGAATCAGGAGATTCCTGTAACCCTTCTGCACTCCCTTGCGTTGGCATTAAGAGATTCTTGGGTCACAAAATGTTGAAACCTATGGTATGGTTATTTGATGGATGTCATAGGAGAGAAGACAGACTTCAAAGCCTTTGTAATAGGTTCTCCCCTGTCTTTTGTAGGTCCAGCACTGAAGCAAGACATCCATCCTTATCTTTCTACATGGAACTTCCTCCATTAAATCATGTTTAAATCAGGAAGAAATACAATGTGTTTCCACACACTATTCTGAGGTGTTGTGTTTCTGTGAAGTATAGAGTGTGTGTGCAAGCCATGACAGAGTGGGAGTCTGGTCATTTTCTTGGAGTTTTTAAAGCCCAATCCTTCATTCACTGTGCACTCCAAACGCCATTGGGAGTCTATAGTGGACATGAATGGATCTGTAATGATAAATTGCAAGATAAGCTTTTCTCCTGCAACATAATTAGATTTAGGGTCTATGTTTTCAAATTCCCATCACAAAACATTTTCATGAAATTAAGGGAAAGTTCTATCAAATTAATTCAGAAATAGAACGAGAATCAAGTGAAAAATACTTAGGGGTGTAACTTATGGGTAACAACTATTTTCATTAGCATTTATCTACTACATTTGTTATTTGCAATTAAGCTAGGCACAGATAGTCAAACCACTGAATATTTAAAAGGACCTCTCTATGTTTCAAATGTTTTAATGCATTGAACAGGCTTTATCCTCAGTGTTGAATTTGGATGTGTACTTAAGAAGGTAAAAAGTTTAGCATCAGACCAAAATGATTATTAATTTCTAAATTATTATTAATTATGCATAGACCAAATTGCTGTACTGGAGAAGAACACTACAAACATAACAGTAATATTAACTGTAACATGGGGAGACTGGTGGAGGTCTACAAATGAACATTTAAAAGTAGAGGAAAACTTACTAGACCCCATACAAGTATGGAAAGGGTGAGAGTATAAATCAAATCCAGCTCCCATGTCTGTGGCTGCAGAGTTCTTCCTGGCAGCAGAATTGATGTAGTTTTGCTGAACTAGGAAAGGAGTTGGATTGTTTGGGGGATGGGCTATGCAAGAAATGCATATCACTGTGCAGCTGAGAGAGATTGTGGGAGGACCAGAGGCTCTTGACCCTTTGGCCCTTCTTCTGTTCCCAAAAATCACTACTGTGATGCATGTGTGGGGTACGGCATGTTATCTCAGCCACCAGAGCTGAGATACCCTGGGCAGTGGCTCTGTAGCTGCACAGCAGTCTATGGAGAGGTATCTCTTAGAGATAACCAGTGTACACCTCACTATTTGGGTTGAATACTAGGTTCCTGCATTTGCCCCTAAATTAGCCATTGCACCAGGAGCCAGTTTAATTGCTTGCAAATATGAGTAATGTGAATTTCAGAAAGTAAATTAAAATCAAACAGAGTACTGAATTTTCCATAGATTATGAAGACACATGACAAATGAAAGAGGAAAGCCCGGTAAGGGACTGTCAGGATACATCGGCATCGTGGCAACAGGCACTGTTACATAGCCATGAATTTATGAAGATTAAACCAATAAAAAGATGTCACTAATTCCCTGAGATGAACTTAAAATAACAAATTAGAATCAAAAGGAAAATCTGTTTCTCTTACCACAGGGACAGACTAGTTCTACAACCTTGCACACAATGGGCTGGCACGAAGCAGAGAGTAGACTATATGATACTGTCAGTGAGTCAGAGGAAAGGACCTTTAGGTTGCTCACTTGTAGTGATGGGTATAGTGGTATCTTTAAATAAGTAGATCATTGGGGAAGGGAGACTGTGGAAACCCCAATTAATGATAATACAGAGGATTTTTATAAGCACTTTGTGGGTTCAGAGTTCCTTACAGACTCTAACTACTTAATCCCCACAACACTCATTTGAGGCTGGTAAGTATTTGTCCCCGTTTTATAGATGTAGAAACTGAGAATGAGAAGTTAATGACCAGAATTTCAAAGATACTTGATTTCAGTGGGAGCTGGGAGATGTACTGCTCAGCACCTCTGACAACCAGGTAATCCCATGATGTATTATCCAGTCAGCAAGAGAAATGGGAATAGAGCTTTGGACTTCCAGACTTGTACTTAAACAATTATACCATGCCACCTGCCTCATCTGCTCTTGGAAGTGTACACAGTTCCCATTGATACTAATGGAATTGGATAGGAGTATTGTTATGACCGTAACAAAAAAGGGGGAATCTCTTAGCCTGAAGACACTTCCTTACATAATTTATAGAAGAGGAGTTATACCCTCATTGCCAGTATGCTCTTGATTTTATTTTAGCCATTTGCTTTCCTGGAAATATTTAGTCAAATTTTTGGACCTGCTACTTTTTAATCTGAAAATCATATGAAACTATTTACAGAGATAAAATTGTTTCCTTTACATTAAAAAAACCCCAGTCTGGATGAAACTTAACCTGTTTGTTCAAGTACAATTGCCTTACTTACTGGAAATATTTTTTGAGGCAAGTGGCATGAGCTTTCTAAATAATAATACCCTGTGGCTTAGGCTCTGACCCAATGTAAGTATTATATCTGAAAGCAAGTAGTACCCAGAGGGTCATGCAGAATTTAAGTGCTGTGGCTGTCACTTTCAGAGAATTAGAAGCACTAACAATATGCTTAGTTCTGTATAAGACTCAAATTTTAAAAGTCCCTGTCCCTGCCCTGAAGATCCTACAATCTAAATAGGACAAGATGGACCATAGAGGCACAGAAAGATGTTAACTTTTTTTTTTTAAAGTAAAACAAAAAACTTTTATAAATATCCAAAAAAAAGTGTATTTTTAAACGATTTCACAAAGCTTAGAGGTCCTCATTTCACTCCTCCCACCTCCCCATTTTAAGTCTCTCATATTATGGGTTTAATTTTCAAAATATCAGATGCCAAGCCTCATCTGCAAAACCACATGCACAATTGTATGCCTATCTGGTACACACAATTACTGTGATTAAATGTGTAATATGGTATTTGCACACAGAAATATCCAGAAAGTTATCTCACAACTCCTCCTGCATTTCTGTCCCTAGCACTTCTGCTATTTTGAAAATAAGGCCCTTACTGGCAAATGCATTGATAAAAATCTTAACTAACACATTTATAAAATAATAAATGAGATAAAAATATGTGACTTTCTGGGTGGTCTCACTGACATGCAGTATGTTCAATATGCTAATGAAAAACAGAATTGTTTGCTGTGATCCCAAGGTAAAGCACTTTTAGTAATAGTATCACATGTGATCTTTGCTGCAAGTATGAGTGATATGGGTAGGGCCATCCTAGAGGGGGAGAAGGGGAAGTTTGCCCCAGGATTTCCTATTTGAGAGGGCCCCCAAAGCGAGTAGTGCTGCAACCTGGTGCACCGGGTCACAGCAACACTCATTGAAATTTGGCCCAGCAGTCCCTCTGTCATGATGACCGGGTCGCAATGCCCAGAGTGGGGAGCAAGGCTCAGTCCCTCAGGACACAAATCAAACTGCTGCTGCAAGGTGGACCCCCCAACTCCCCATCTGGGCCGCCTCTTAGGATGAGGGGGCCTCAGTTACAGAGTTAGTCCCAGACCCCCCTAAAAATCTCTGCAGCCCAGGGTATGTGAAGTTGGTGAAGAGCTATTTTATATGCTCTAGGAAGTTATTGGGGAAGTTCAATGGCCTACAGGAGATCAGAGTAGATGATCACAATGTCCCTTCTGGCCTTGGAATCTATTCAGATCCATTTAAGATGTTTTTGTCTTCATGCTGGTAAAATTTCTACATTTTAGGCCTATAGGATGAATAGCTGATGATACAGTAGTTAACGGAGAGGAAAAAAATCCGTTGCAAAGACGTCAGGGGCAAGATTTGTTCTTAGAAAAAGTCAATATCGGTATCCAGTCAGGGGTCAGATTGTGAGGCAGAAGTGATGTTACTCCTGAAAAAAACCCAAGTTTGCCACACTCCCACACTAGTTGGATGTGTTACATTGACTGGGGATTGAATAGTTAATGATGTTGCACATTAAATACCAAGTTTTCAAAAGAACTAGGCTTGATCCTTATGCAAAAATGTGTGCACAGGAGTGACCCTACATTTGTGTGCCATTACCATACGTATATTTGCATATGGTAAGTCATCTAAAATCACTGCATGACTAACTGTCAAATTCCCACATACAGTCACAGTAATTGTTCACACAATGTAGGTGCAAGGCTTTCTGATTTTCAGTTTTGAAAACTTGCCCCTTATGTAACCATCATTATACTTCAGAATTAACATCATACAGCATATTGAGCGAAATGGAGCAGTTCACACATTTTAGAACTATTGTTTCTCTGAAGATGAATTATGACATAGGTTCATATTTGAAAAATGTCTTCACCAGTTCAAAAATTTACCAAGTAATATTTTTGGTTTTTAATAAAAAATAAATTTTGCAGACATTGATGGAGATAAAAGAGAAGTGCTCATATGGCACACTGCCTCAACCAGACCCCTACATCCAGTTAAGTCATTTGACCATCCATTTCCATTACGTAGAAATATCTTGTAAAATAACTTGGCTTTCCCTTTGTATACTTACATAATGGAAAGCCTCTCTGGAAAATAAGCTTTAGGTACTTGTGATGTGCACAGCTGTATTTGGGAATGTCAGAAAGTGGGAATATATTTGATGCAGGGAACTGTCTACAGTAGTATATTGGATGTTGTGATTTCTTTTCAAGTTTATTATTTAAATATTTAAGTAAATTGTCTTGTAAATGCTACTCTTAATGATTGAATGTTTATGGTGTTTTTTAACTACTATACTAAATGTAATGTACTGTATGTTAAATAGTTATTGTTGCTAAAAAGAGAAAATAATATGCCTGAGTTAACAATAGAAAAAACAGAAGTAAGAGACAGCAACTTCATGGGACAAAGGCATCTGACTCACTGAGGTGTTCTTCAAAATCCCAGCCAAGGACAAACATGAAGTTTTCACTTTGCCAAGTTACATTTTATCTATGTCTATTGACCACGTGGTTGACTTGTTTTCACTGTGTCCTTTGTCACTTAAAGATGATTTTTTTTTATGCAACTGACTAAAAGCAGCTTCAGTTAGTTGCACTAAGCTTTCTATACTGTCCATGAAGACAAGCTCTGTGAAGCTCAAAAGCTTGTACCTTCCACCAACAGAAGTTGGTCCATTAAAAGATATTACTTCACCCACCTTGTCTCTCCTATACTCTCCATGGCAGTGGTTTACATGTTCTAGAAATAGGTAGCATTGCAATAATAGACCTAATTCACTCTTGCTGGGGCAGACAGATGAATATCTAACCTCACCGCACTGGCCTCAATTTTTCTGATAGTCTTAATGGGATTGAAGTGAAGTGAAGATGGTACCATTGTCACCTTCTCTTATGAATTCCATCTTCGATGGTGGCTTTAGCTTCTGCTGAGAGCTTCTTAGGAGCTCTGTTGGTGGAGGTCGTCCAGGGGATGGTCTGAATCAACACATCCCTGACTCCCATTCCTTTCATGGACAGTGTTGCCCACTTTTGGGGGTTCACTGGCTCTGAGCAGCCTTCCTCATGCCCGTACGCCCTAGTAATAGAGAAAGCTGCTGCTGCTGCTTTGAACTGCTGGTGCCTTTCTCCTCCAATGCCCTCCAGCTTGCCACCATCATCTGTGTTGTCCTCTGCTGAATGTAGTTCAGCTTTCAATCATTTCTTGTTGGTTCTTGCTTTTTCCAACATGATTGTGGAACAAGAGTGTGTAATCTTCCTTGTCATTGCCCATGATATATGCTGTCCCCAAATCCTTAAAGCCAGACTGCAGTACAAGACAAGGCTGTAGCTTAATTTCAAATTCAAATGTGTGCTTTAAACTGAGATACGGTGGGTAGATTGAAAATGATCCTCCAGATTCATTTTAATAGGCTGTTCAAGCCTCAGAGCTCAATTTTTTCTTTTCCTCTTTAGCCCCCACTACCATCACATGCCTTACAAGGGGAGTTGATCTCAGAAAGGCGAGAGCAGATGTCCTCTGTCCAGCAGACTGCCCGCTATGGCAGTTCTATGTCTTTGGGAATGTAGTTTATGCCTCCCTTTCCAGCATCTGTGGAGCTGCCATTCACAGGTAAGCTAGAAGACTACTAATCAAGATGACAAGGAAACACATTTTAGAAATTAACTATATTTTTCAGTTGTAACCTTTGGCTGCCACCCAAATTATGGATATTCCTGACAATTCTCAAAACACACCAACAAAATGTCATTAAAAGACTTCAAGTCAAATACAGCTTGGAGTAAGTGGCTGTAACTTTCATGAAGTCTCTGGGACAAATTCAACAGTGACGATAATGATAGAAAGATGCTCTTAAAACTGGTGTAAATGGCAAAGTAGAATAACTTGCACTAGCCTGGCAACCGGTGCGCAATGGGTATAATTTATAGATATGGGAGGTGGAAGTGGGGAGACTATAGCCTGAAAAGTTACTAGTTGGAAGGTGTAAGATAAAGCAGGCTTCCGCTCTCCTACTTTCTTATGCCACACCATTCTCAACACTGCTCAAGTCAATTTCAGCCCCAGTGTAAGCTGACACAACAATGATCAGCATCAATTTACTGCATGCAGCATACAAGCTCAGTATTAATCAATATTACATTAATTTACCAATTATATTTGTTTTCATGACTACAATTTACACAATGTGTAATTTACACCACCACTTATGTCGCTGCAAAATTTTGCCTATGAATCTGGGTATTTGGATAGCAAGAAAAGGATTTTGAATATATTTTTAATTACTGTCACTATATGGGCCATCAGGCATTTAGTGTGGGTTAGAAATGTTTAAGTATTTTAAATATAATTTTTAAAAGAAATAATTTGTTTCCTTTTAAGGGTAATTAATTATGGAAGTTAGGCAATGTAGCATGTTATGACCTTAAAACAAAATTACTCAAATTATGATGTAGTTTTTGTTCACTATGTAGCTCTTGGGGTTAAAACGTGGGGAATCATCTATGTTCTAAAGCTTTTAAGGAAGGATTTGTCCCACTGCATGTGATTGGCTGGGGCACATGACTTACAAGAAGAGGCTGAGGGAACTGGGGTTATTTAGTCTACAGAAGAGAAGAGTGAGGGGGGATTTGATAGCAGCCTTCAACTACCTGAAGGGGGGTTCCAAAGAGGATGGAGCTCGGCTGTTCTCAATGGTGGCAGATGACAGAACAAGAAGCAATGGTCTCAAGTTTCAGTGTGGGAGGTCTAGGTTGGATACTAGGAAACACTATTTCACTAGTAATAACTATAATTATTATTCTTTAAGAAATTATTATTTCTCTGGTATTTTTCCTTATTCTTTTAGGGTGAAAACCACTTCACCTATGTAAAGTATGAGCGTGAGGAGGTTGTGCTGGGGAAATTTAAACTCCCACCACACTCCCAACCAGGGTTAGGTAATGGGCAATATACTACCCTCTACACATGTACTGAACTCTTCTTGAAGTCGCAGTTTGTAGAGTCATTTACTTGCTGTACAATAGTATTGTGTATGTTTCTTGAAAGCTACGCAAATAGTTTGTATGCTTTTTAGTGAGTACAAATACAATACAGTACAGTACTTTAGATTTAAAAAAGTTAACAGCACAAAAATGTGCTGTAAAAACTTTTAATGCGAGTTATTAAAGAACTGACTTCACAACCAAAAATGAAAGAATTCTTCACAGTAAAACTGTATTTGAATAAAAAATAGGCCCATGTGACAGTTTAGATGCAAATCTGGATTCAGGATTTGGAACTAACCCATCACTAATTCAGGGCTGGATTCTCCAATCCTTCCTCACACGAGTAGTCCCCTTTACTTCAATGGACTACTTGCTAGAGTAATACTGTTTGACATGTGTAATGACTGTAGAATATGGCCCCAAATAATTTCCTATACTGTAACTGATGTGAGGTTTTGTGCCCATCTTGGTTATTGTATTAAATCCTTCCTTTCTTTTTAATATGCCTAATTACTGTCAAGATACGGAACATCGCCAGCCTTTTCCTGACTAGACAATAAAAGGTATATCTCTGTCATGGGGAATGTAGGGGAACCTACTGATGATTATGCCTAGACATGAGGAACTGAGCTAAAGCTACCCTTGAGACATTAATTGGATTAATAATCAGAAGACAAAATTGAGGACCAGATCCTCAGCTGGGGTAATAGTGGCCTAGATGCCAAATTACACCAGCTGAGGATCTGGCCCAATATGTTAATTTTGAGATGGTATATGCTAAACACTAGATAACTTTTAAAGCCTAGTCAGAGGTGGGACATGCCTCAAGTCTGACACTGGACTCCCATACTGCCAGTGTCACAAGAAATGTCACACTTTTACCAAGTTAGCTATATTAGTCTTTAGGACACAGGCTAATCCCAAGGGGTATGAGAATTTCCTGAGTTGTGGTGTTCACTAGGAGAAAATTGGCAGAGAGTATGTTTGGCCAGAGGAATGCACTTCTGGGCAGTTAGGTCTGTTGGGAAACTTTGGGCCACTGCCCGCTCCTGCTGGGTCTTGTTCCTAAGTCACGCCAGAAACATGGAGTGCAGTGGAAGCAGAGACAACAGAACCTGTGTTGTAGGGAGAAGCTGGCACTGAACCCAGAACAGCTCTGGGTCAAAGACGGAGAATACAGGCAAGCCAGCAGCAGCAAGCTGCGGTTGGGAAGGATGCCGCTTCTTGTGGCCACAGGGGAGGAAGGAGATGGAAGGAATTGCATTAGCAGCTAGAAGTCAGGGAGTAGGGAGAGAAAGATGGGAGCCAAGTTAATTCAGCTGTCATCACTTGGGGTTCTGTTTTCATCCTTGAGTTCCATCAGAAATGACATCTGTAATTAACTACTTACAAACACATTTTACAGTGTAGTCATGGTAAAAAGTACAGGAGTACTTGTGGCACCTTAGAGACTAACAAATAAATTTATTTAAATTTAATAATAATAAATTTATTTGTTAGTCTCTAAGGTGCCACAAGTACTCCTGTTCTTTTTGCGGATACAGACTAACACTGCTGCTACTCTGAAACATGGTAAAAAGTGCTTCTTATCATGGAAACTTCCAGGGCAAAATTCCCTTCTCAGAGATGTATCTCTGTATCCCCTCTCAGATCCTGACTTCTGTATTCTGCTCTGTCCCTGTATAGCACATGTAGATTTCCCATAAACATCAACTGGGGAGCAAAACTATTAGCATCGAAATATGCTAGGAGAAGTTTGCCTTTAGATTTCTGGACTGAGTCAAATGAGTACACACTTTTGTTAAGGGCGCAGCCTCAGCTCTGGGCTCCTTGATGTTTGTGTTTTTCCACTGGAACATTGACTCCGCGGTTTAAAGGTAACATCCATTTCCTTTCATTTTGACGTGTTTTTTCCTGTCCTTGCATGATAACATCATCTCTATCCACTTCCATGGACTGTGTTTTGGCATTGTCTTGTCCTTCCCTAGACAATTGCATCGATCTGAACATTACGTTACTCTGAGCCCAGTCAAGAGAACAGGCACTTGGCATCATCTCAAATAACATTTTTTTTTTAAAGTAAGTAGCTTATGCGCTGCTGAGGAGAGCTGTGTGGAGCTGCTGGGCCCCTCTTCACATGAAAAACCTGGCAGGACCATCATGAATTCCAAAGTGACTGAACATTTATCCAGAGGAAAACAATTTCTATGAGGCAAAAATCTGTGATTTCCCTTTTCTTTGAACTGTAGAACTGTTTTTGCTTACCACTGACTGCTCCAGCAGGTGTTAATAGTTTGATTTGATTTATACATGTATCTGAGAAAAAGGCCACCTCTACTATCTGGAGGAATAGCTTAGTAGTCTAAAAATTGGGCTTGATACGTCAAGACCTTCTGGAAAGAGACATGCCAAAAATGTGAGAAGGTTAAGCCGGCTCTTCATCACCTTCTGAGATACGATAGGTACATTGAGTTCCATGCCTCTGAAGGGGAAGATGAGACTTTAAAACTGGAGTCCTGTCTGCTTACCCAGGGTCTGATCTAAAGATAAATGAACTTGTTGAGAGACTTCAAGGGGCTTTGGACTAAAGTTATACCTTTCATAATAGTGAAGTTTGTTTCGTTTGTTTTGATGTCCAGGGCCAAAATTCCCCCTCCCACGCAGTATTGCGCAGTGAGATATTGGATGGCCCTCTCTGTGTGTCTGCATTTCAATGGTTTACATGTAACTCTGTTTTGTTTGTGCGTGTTTTGGAATGAAAAGAACTGTCTAAATGTAAACCATGGTTATTACTAACAGTGCAGCTGGTCAAGAGAAAGGGCTGCCCACTTCTGTGGATTGTCACTGTCAGGCATTGATAGGACAACAGGAAAAAATGTGGTGATCATTAGTTAACCAATAGAATGAAAGGCGTTCCTGGAAAATGTATAAAGTTCCAGTATAACTAAAACAGCCTTGGCACGCAAGGCATTGGCACCAGAGTAAAATACAGTGGTTCTGTAAAAATATAAATCAGGTTTTGATAGCAAAAATTGTTTTTTTCATTTAGGCGGAAATTCACAAGCCCTTCTGCTTAGCTCCCACATGGACCTTCTGTATAAGGTGAATTTCACCTTTAAAGGAAATCTTGAGCTATCATGAAAATGAACTTTCCAAATTCATTAACAAATGAACAAAAACAGATACCAGAAATACGGTTATTTCATTTCAGCTAATATCAAGTGTGCGTTCCGCCTAGCTAACATCAACCTCAGCTTTGTCAATAGTCTCAATGAGGCCCAAAATGGTGACACCCAATAACACATCCCAAACAAAAAGAAAAGAACTAATTTAACAAATTACAAATTAACTATTTACATATGCATGGTGTCTGTCAGGACAGTTTCACATCCCCAACATAAAATAATTTTATTCCCACCCAAATCTCTTTGGGGCTTTTCTCTCCCTGGATTTCGTTTCAGTGTGCTCTTGAGACATGTCTATTGTTTCTGTGGAACTTGCTGGCTGTGACAATTCCTGCCCATTCTGTTTGAAATGCTACACCCCTTGATACTGCTTTATATGGTCCTTATGGATAGCTTTGGGTTTAGTCCTGGGACCAAACTGTATCCTACACACCGCTTTGTTTATTTGAGTTACTACTGTGTAGGGTTCTGTCCAAGTTTTTTCCAGTTGAGGGCTCCTACCCTTTTTTCTCCTAGGATTGTGGAACCAGACCAGCAACTCCTCTTTTAAAAGTTTCTCCGTCTGACCTCAGGTCACAGAGTCTTTTCATTTTATTAGCAGCTGTTCTCAAATGTTTCCTAGCAAAGCTGTGAACTTTTTCAGTTTTGGATTATAGGGGTCCTGCATCATCCAAATGGTTGAAACCCTTTTGTTCCTCTTCAGAAACTCCATACAAAATGTTTGCTGGGAGGGGGCCTTAGCACATGCCCAAACATGAGGCGTGCTGTAGTACACTTTGTACTCTCATTGACTGCTGTTCTATAAGCCATCAAAAGGAATGGGATATGCTAGTCCTAGTCCTCTTGGTGCTGTTCTACAACGGTAGCTAGCTGAACCCCCAAAGTCCTGTTGAACCTTTTGACCATCATCAGACTGTGGATGTGCCGGGGTGGTGCAAGTTTTGTGGACCCCTAGAATCTCACAACCCTGTTGAAACTCTTTAATTTTAAACAGGGCTTTGGAGCGGAGCCCGGAGCTGGAGCGCGGAGCAGCTCCGGAGCAGTGGAGCTTCAGGTTTTTGCCTGGAGCTGGAGCGGAACTGGAGCACAGCTTCAAAGCCCTGGTTTTAAAGTTTCACCCCGATCTGTGTGTAACTCACTCAGAATCCCAAATCTGGTGAAGAAATCATTCACAAGGATCTCTGCTACTGTCATAACCTTTTGATTTCTTATTGGGTAAACCTCAGGCAACTTTGTAAAGTATTCCCATAGCTACCAGCAAATATCAATCGCCAGCCTCTGTCACAGGGCAAGGGCCCAATAATGTCAGTGGCAATGCATTACATTGCTGCCCCCACAAGATATTGCTGCAAGAGGGTACTCCCAGTTTTAGAAGAACCCTTCTTTGTAACACAAGGATCAGATTTCCTGCACCAGCTTTCTACATCCTGCTTGCGTGTTACCTAATAGAAATTCTCCCTTAGCATTTTGTAACCCCAAAATGTCCAGGAGTTTTGAGATCATGACATAACCTCAGAACCTCCTTTTCTAATGTATCTGGTACAACCAACTGGTATCTGGATCCATCACCCATTGGTTTCACCCTGCTCCTATACAATATTTAATCCTTAAATTCCAAGCTCTCTCACTGTGACTAGAAAGCTTTGACTGTGGTGTTTACTACATTCCAAGGTGTCTGCGTTTGCAAGGTGATTCTCCAGTCACACACTACCCTACTATCAGGATCCTGTCTTTAGGAAGTTTTGAGTTGCTCTGGGTCCATTCCTGCAACCCCACCCCATGGTTAAGTGGATGAATCAGAAACATGGGCCCTTTTGCGAATTAGAGGAAGGGAAGCACTCCCATTCCTCTGAGCAACTAATTCCTTGCTCTCCTTCTTAGGACAGGGTTTGCAGCAAGGCTGCTTGGACAAGGCATCAGTATTAACATGCATATGACCAGGGCTGTGTGCTATTGTGAAATCACAGCACTGCAGTTTCTCCAACCATCTGGCAAGCTGTCCCTCAGGATTTCTGAACCTAAAGAGACATTGCAGAGAAGCTTGGTCTGTCCTGACCATAAACTTCCTCCCATACAAATAGTGATAAAAACATTCTATAGATTTAACCACTGCTAGGAGTTCCTTTTCAGGTGGGGCAATGATTTCTCTCAGGAGAATGTAGACTTTTGCTATGATAAGCTACCACCCTCTCAAGTCCCTGGAGTTCTTGTGTCAATACTTCTGCCAAACCATAAGCACCAGCCTTTCTGTCCAACGAGTTTGAAACATAAGTAGGCCAAGACAGGACCAGTCAGTGGAGCCTTTTCCAACTCTAAAAACAAACATTTATATCACACTCTGCTGACCACTGAAATTGTTTCCCTTTCCCACCCAACTTATGCCATCATTTTTGCAATACTCAAATTAACCGTCTGTAATAGCAGAGCCCTGCAAAACTCTGTATATCTATAAGTGTCTGGGAGTTGGCCAGCTCTGTACCACCTCAATTCTCTTTTGTCAGTGAAAATTCCCTCCCTACTAATCGTGTGCCCAAGTAGATTCTCTCTTTTTTGGAACATCTCACATTTCTTCGGCTTCAGTTTCAAACTGGCTGCCTTCAGCATCTCACAGACGTTTTGTAAATGGCTTGGTTCCTGTTCAAGGATTTTACCATGCACAGGATATCATGTAGGCATAACAGATAGGCTGTGAGGGACATGCCATGTACTACCCTCTCCATTAGCATTTCAAATATGGCTGATGCACTGCACAAGCCAAAAGCCATTACTTTAAATTGCCACGAGCCTTGTCCTCCTGTGAAAGCAATTTTTTCTCCATCTTTTGGATCCACTTCCACTCACCATACTCACTTTTAAGATCCAGTGTGGAAAACCAGACTGAACCTGCTATAGCACGCATGGTACTATCTATTCGTGGTAATGGATAAGAAACCTTTAAAGTGACTTCGTTTAATTTTCTATAGTCCATCCAGAGTCTTGTGCTGCCTTCCTTTTTCTTAACCAGAACTATGGGTGAACCCATAGTCCAAGGCTCAATAATGTCTTCCTGGTATATTTCCTCAATGTCCTGTAGTGCCTCTTTCCTTTTTTCTACTGGCAACCAGTGAGGTAGCTATTTAATTGGTTGGTTTCTCCTCCTATCAATCTAGAGCTAGAGCACTGCAGTATAACCAATACCTTTGTTGGCCCGGGAGAACACCTCATGATTCCTAACCAGAAGTCTCTTAAACCGTTCCACGGTGCCCAATTTAAGCATACAGCACTGTGCTGGAACAGGTTCAGTAGAAATTCTGGGAGCTCACCTTCACCCCATCCCCTTATAGTTTTCTAATTTACCTCTTTTGATCAGAGCCTTTGGTTCTTCTTCGAGTCGTGTCCCTATGGGTGCTCCATTTCAGGTGTGCATGTGCCCCAGGCACCTTCGATCTGAGATTTTTAGGTAGCAGTGTCCAGTCGGCCTGCACGTGCTCTACTCTGCCTTGTGCTTTGCACCATGGCTATATAGAGCTGCGTGGGTGAACCATCCTTGGTTCCTTCTCAGACACCTCCGCCTGAGATGGAGTCTCAGCAGTGTCCAACCTTGCTTACCTCAGCTGTCGGTTTTTTTCATACTTTTACTTAGCTTAGTTGGTTATAATAGTGGCAGTTGGTAATAGTAAAATAATGTTAAAAATTAAGGACCTTGTCCTTTCCATGGTTTTTTTAATGCCTCTTTAAAAATGTTACTGTATACTTGTAAAGTATTTAGCTGGCATTGTGGTAAGACCGTCCTCTTTTATCCCAGAGGGGTGATCACCAATGCGGGAGGAACTGTGAGGGTACAAACCCTGCCAGGACAAGAGAACTACTCTGCCGTATATGCCAATGGGATTCAGTCTCAGGTGCTCACTAGATGGGCTTCATCTTTCTCGGTGGCTGGTAGGTGGATCAAGTATTTATTATTTAGTAACATATTTGCAACGTTAACAAATTTGTCCAGGCCTTTCAGTGGCCTGTGGCTATACAGCATGCTGTAGAAACAATGACCGACTTTCTTCTTTTCTCATTGTTTTATCCTCCATTTTCTTATAATCCCCTTACCATACTATTCCAATTTGGACTATTCAGTCAATGATTGCTGCTGACTCTGATACATAAAGCGGACTTGAGTTACTCAGACCCAGATCCTCAAAGGTATGTAGGCACCTAACTCCCACTGAATTCAACTCCCATTGAGGATCTGGGCACCAGTACCCATTGACCAGTCTGTTACTGTTCTTAGGATACCGAATGCTATAGCCTTCATCCTAGGGAAATGGCACAAAAAGCAACCTTGCCAAAGGCCTCCAGGAAAATTCCTGTCCTCATTTTGTGAGAAACTGAATAAAGATAGGGGATCATGTAGGTCAGTAACACCACATTGTATGTTTTTTCATTTAGGGCCCTGTCTTGTCCAGTGCTCAACTCTCATAGGAGTTCAGTACCTCACAGGATCAGGACCTTAGTTAGGTATAATGTGCTTAAGTGTCTCCTTTGAACCTCTACACTGTAGGTTCACATATCCTTAAAGAGAATTTTGTCTGTACTATCAGTTAACTGGCATTTGTTGATCTACGTTAATCTTAAAGAATGGCCAGTCAAGTTTTTTCCTCCTTTACCTCCCATCATGCAGACAGATAAAACCTGGTCTTCTGTGAAACTTGTTTCTTGTGAGGATTTCAGTATATACAGTAAAACTACCTGTAAGGAGAGACTCCGCTATGTGTCTATCTGTATCATGCCTGGTTAGGGCTTTCATTCTCTAAAGAGCATTGGGACAAGGAATATTATAAAAGGGATTTTTGGCAAGCAGGGTCAGAGGTATCATTGGATCACATGGAATATATCCGAGGGTGCCCCTTAGCAAAACTGTGGCCGTCCATTGCGGCTTTGGTTTCAGAAGTATACGTCGACAGAAGAAAGCTTCTGTAGTTTCTGGATTATTATTTTACAGGAGAATTAAAAATTTCTGTAGTGCTTCTAAACTGTTTACATAAATTCTACCTGCCAAGTCTATGAGACACTAGTAATTCCCATAAGGTGGCCACTACAAATTAAGGCCTTGATTCTGAGTGGTGCTGAGTGACATCAAATCCAGATGGCTTCAGTGGGAGCCATAGCAGTCAGCCTTAGCTCACAGGCCCATTATAAACTAGATGTGCTCTAATTATTTATCAACTGTACATTTTTCAAATTTGATTACTTTTTAAACACCTGCAATATAATTTGACTGCAGTGAGATGCAATGAATTCATCTTTTCAATATTATACAGGGACCAAGAGTGGAGCACTTGAAGCAGCTGGACGACCACTATCAACAGCACGCCCCTCCACAGGTTTGAAACATTTCTAATAGATGATCTTCCCAAGGGAAGCCTTCCACACTATAAGTGAAATGTACCCTCATGTGTGAATGGCTGCCTGATAGGGCAAGACTCATAGGATCAACTCATCTTTTGAATAAAGTTAGACTTTTTACCCAATATACTTAACAGGCAATATCAGGTAGCATTTGTAATCTATGGGGCTGATTGCAATCTCAGTTATGCTGATGTAAACTGGCAGAAACTTGAGTGAACACAGTGGAGTCACAAAGATAACTCAAGAAGGAAACCTGTTGTGTGCTCAGGGGCTTTTTCATTTCCATCAAGTGGTGGAGATGAAAATAAGGCGAATGCATTCCTTTTTAGAGAGGGAATTTGAGAGAGAGTTGTCCGTCTGACTCAGTGTATTGGTGAAGTTTAGATCCTCAGACCATGGTGATGGGTGCACTGTCAAGGATAGACTGGAGAATTCTTGTCATTCATGCAGTTGTAGTCAGTCTTGATCAGCTCAGATGTAGAAACATTGAAAAGGAAATAAGTCAATACCAAGTCATTCTTATTATACATTGTATTCAAAGTCAATATGATCCCATAACTGCTCAGATGACAGTTGACAAAGCTATAGAAATAGTTTTCATTCTCCCAGGTTTGCCTGTCGGGGAGCCACTGATGCTCACTACCACAGGTTTAAGGCTGCCATAACTTTACCAGTATTTGAGCCTGTGTATTTCTGAAAAACAAAGATGAATAACAAAAATTAAGTGCCTGCATTTCCCCACCAAATTTTACACTCAGACATGTGTTTGTAGTTCAGCTACTGCACTTTAAAGAACTAACAGCAGCAGCCATGATTTTGGTCAAAGTCAGGAAAGTAAGGAAAAATTCTGGCACAATATTGGAGTTGGAGTTGATACATTGGTAATGGACAGAGCCAGAAAAAAGATGGGCAGTCTTGTGTGAATGCGCTCTTGGGTGTAGCTAAAGGGTGTAATTCCTTGTCAGGATTTTCACTGGTCAAAGAACCAATCCTTGCTTTGAAGACATCTAATCCCCAGTCCATCATGCCCCTCATGATAATTGTTAGAAGCACACATACATAAAGGGTTTGATGAAAATCAATCTCAGATCAAAACAAAGTGAACTCTTTACCAAGCTGAGTTTCTAGCAACCATGAATCCCTCTTGGCTCCTACAGCAACTCCCTCTCTTCACTTCTTCCTCTCCGGGTCATGGAAGCAGCAGTATCAATTTTCTGTTGTGCTGCAACTAAATATTGTTACTTCATGTTATCATAACTTGAGTCTTATATTCACAGAGTGGCAAAGACAAAGCACCTTGCTTTAAATTGTTTTTTTGCAGAGATGAAGCAGTAACAATATTTTTCTCTGTCATGGTGAGTGACATGTTAATAACAGAGGGCCAGATTGTAGCTGGTCCTTCAGGACCATACAGGAGGGTAAGACAGTATAAGGTACACCTTACTCCAATGCTCCAGCTACCTGTGCTGTGGGTGGAAGCACAAAAGGAGAAGCAGCCGCTGCAGGGGCACTACACCCCTCCTGCATCAGTTGGCAAGAAGGGATGAGGGAATGGACAGAGTCTTGACTCCTCTTCCCCGCCCCCCAGACATACTAACTAGTGTAATTGCACCAGCATGCTGGGGAAAGCGTGCTGCACCTGGTATAGATCCTATGCAAGGTATATCTTTCCTGAAGGCAGGGAAAACTAGGAAGCACATAACTGAATTTGAGTCCTGTTTTGCTCCTGGGGCAGTACAAGTACGTACTGTCCCATATATGGGGCAATTGCAAAGCTACAATTGGCCCCATATTAACATTTGGTGGATGGAATGCCACTGAACTACCAACCTGTCCAACATTCATGCCATGCACAGTTTCTTCTGAGAGCTTAGCATTCTTTTTTAAAATATCTTCACAGTTGCAGTTGTTGCCTCTGGCAGAATCTGTCCTACATATTACTCTGTGTTAAGACTTTTCTCCTAAACTCCTTCAGAGCTAGAGTGTCACAGTATTTAGTTGTGCAAGAGAGACTATGAGTCTGGTTGTGGGGAGGAGAGCAGGTTATTCACTTGCTACTCTCCACTGGGAGTAGCCCTGACTCTGCTTCCCCCTGTCCACCTCAACCCCTAGCCAAGTAGCTGGCCAGGTGCATAAAGGGGAGTTGAGAGACACCATGAAAAAAGGATGAGGGGGAAAGCAGGGCTGGAATCACAATTTTCTGAATGCCCCTAGGAAGGCACACATATGTGCCACCTCTTACACAGGACAGATGGCAAGGTTAGAACCTAGCGCCTTTCATGTCTTGTCTCTTCTAGCTTCAGTTTATGCTATTGCTATTGAGCATGTTGTTCCCTACATAATCCTGCTGTTTCCTACATTTTAGGTAAACGACTTAAGAAACTTCTTGAGAAAACGGTTGGGAACAAAGGTAGGAATTCACATAGCTAACTCATGCAAAGCAAATTCCTGTTTATTTGACTTTCAATTAATCTAATTATCTTGGTGTTCACAGACTGTAAAGCGGATATTGCTTTTCTGATTGATGGAAGCTACAATATTGGCCAGCGTAGATTTAATTTGCAGAAGAACTTTGTTGGGAAAGTAGCTGTGATGCTGAGAATTGGAACTGAAGGACCACATGTGGGAGTTGTGCAAGCCAGGTATCTACACCATTATAAGAAAACTCTAGAAACTGAGTTATTAAAATGAGAAAGCTGAAGCATATAAAAATATCCTATTCAACAGACCACTACTTAGGTAGTATAAGTTATAACATTCTGCTTAGGAACGGTTGTAGTTGAGACATCCAACTAAAATCAATGTATTACAGGGGACTGGATTGTTTAGGACAGGGATTTCTAAAGATTTTCCTAGTGTGAACTACATTGTTAAGAGACAGCAAGTCTTACAGACACCTCCCTTTCTACTGATGATCCAGTAGTATCCCCATGACAACAGGAGCAATATTAAGAAAGTATTACGCTTTTTTTTATATGAGTTAGCAGCGGAAAACAAGGAGTAGAGCCAGCACCATGCTACCAGGCAGGTCTATGCATTCTATCAGCAAGTTCCACAGACCTCAGGTAGGGTACTACTTGGGCTGGGACAATGATAGTGGGACACAGAGCCTTTCTTTTCCAAGTCCCTAGTTCATACCCAACCCCAATAATGGTACATAGTGAATGCCAGTTTGAACCACTTCATGGTAGTTGTTTCATCTATGTGAAGTGTGTTTGTGGTTTCAGTCCAGTTCTGATTGGACTGGTGTCCAGTACACAAAAACACAACTGGGACTAATTGACAACCACAATGAGTGCCTGGGCATAGAAAACAAACTATCCTCTCATCTCCAGCAAGCGTTCCTTTATGTTAGTTTTGAGGTGAGATGATGTGGAAGGATGAGAGAAAGTTGTCTTGCTGCCTGTCCTGTCCTTGATCTGTGGAGAGAGGACTTGGGCCTCCAGGGCTGCCAGCACCATTCACAGTCAGGTATCTCATCTTAATAAAATAAAAAATAAATAAAAAAAAAAGATGAGGAAGAGCTCAGCAGAGTGGGGGTTCTAAAATTTGCCTTTTTTGATATTATGGTCAGTAATTTTTAATACCACACAAAAATGGAGTATCCTTGATCAGCTTATTGCAACAGATACTTCCAAACGTGTTAATGAAAATTGAAAAAAGAAAAAAAAAAAGACAACATTGGGTTGTTTTATGGTTTATAGCATAATACTGTCAGGCACTAGAACGGCCAGCCCAATAGCCTAATGCTTTTTTTTTTTTTTCTTCCCTTTAAAAACACCCCCCACAATTTTGTTTGCGGATTAGTTTGATTTAAGTCCTGGGCAGCTGGTTTTGTGACGTGACTATTTTCCAGAGCCCAGCCACTTTGGCAATTGCTTCTGGTATAAAGGAAGTTTCTTCTAAAAATGGAAATATCTGGTGGATTAAAAAGTGAGGTCTCTCCCACATCTTTCATCAAGAAGCCTGTATTAAATTATAGGTAACAAGAAACAATCACAGATATTGTGTGAATGTTGTGCAAAAAAAGATACTAAACATTATTAAAATAGATACTGAACAAAAGGATCCAAAAATTTCTGGGGGGAAAAATTGAATTTAATTTTATCAAGATGATCATCAACTACCATGTCAGCTTTTCCAGTTCAGTTGAAAAGAAAATTGTTGCAACATTACTTGCTGACCACATTAGCGAAGAAGACTTTGCTTCCTGGAGAATTATTATTGTTTGGCTTCATTTATTTGTAATAATTTTCTTTCCAAACCATGGGATTTGTCAGGAAATGTATAAATAGCCAAAACAACTGTTTGAACCGAAAGGCTTGGAGAAAGTCTTATGTAATGAGTGGACGGAATACTGAAGATAGGATGAGAGGAGAATCAGTCCCAAAAAGTGGAGTAATTATCTAGTGGGCAAATATGGCTGTCTTGGGGGCTAGTCAGCTGGAGTCGAGTACCTTGAAGAATCAAGCCGTTAATGGGAATGGATCATGGCAATTGCCCTCCAATGATCCTCATATCTTAAAACAAAAAACAAACAAAAAAAAGCAGTGTTCGGTCCTCGTCATGCACTGGGATCCACTTGTGCAGATCCGACTCTGCATAGGCAGAGGGGTCCATCTGATGCTGCATCAGGACCTTGACTTCATAACAATTGTCCTTTTCAACTGCAAGTGAGACCAAATGTACTTCTTACAGTTCACATGACACAACTAGTTTTTAATTTAGTATTTTGTTTGCCCTAAATTAGGAGTCGGAGGGTGAAATTCATTGCAGCTAAAATTTTCCTTTTTTAAATAAAGAGTAATTAGCTAGTACATCTAAAATCCATACAAATTACATTACTCAAACTATTTTCATTTAAAAGAAATTTAAAAAAATAAAATATATTTAGCAAATGTTTAAGATCTAAATTCAACAATAGAAAAATTGGCCAAATTCATTTCTGACTTACTCCAATGTGACTCAAAAGTAGTTCCATTTACAAGAGGTATAACTGAGAGCAAAATTTGTCCCTATAACAGTATACAAAAAACAGCAAATGAATACATTTTAAAATTAACAAAAATCATTCCCTCTTTACCTGCCAAGATCTCTGTTCTGAATTTGATTCCTTCTGCTGTCTTTGAGATAATCACAGACACTGCAAAGAGTAAGGGTCCCTACTCTGTTTTAAGAATTATCATCAACTATTGCTGACAAAACTCAGAATCCTGGATTCTGCCCTTCAGCAGGGTAAAAGGCATTTCATTTCTATTTTAAGATTGGTCATGTATGTCTGCTTTTTAACTGGTTGCTTTATTTTTCACATAGTGAGCATCCAAAAACTGAATTTTATCTGAAAAACTTTACTGCAGCAAAAGATGTTTTGTTTGCCATAAAGGAAATTGGCTTCAGAGGAGGCAACTCCAATACGGGTGAGTACAAATCTGATCAGAGACAGGATAAGAACTAATTGTACCAAAGAATGTTATTGTTGTCACTTTGTTTTGTATTAAAATGTTGGCCTGTCCTAAATTCAGTTTTTAGAAGATGAAGTTCCACATAACATTGCACCACAATACAAATGTGATAGTAATTTCCACTGTTTAAAGAGTCACGGATTTGTTTACAGGGAACAGCTTTGTTTCCTGAAACAAATATGCATCATTTATAGTAGAACGACTTGTAGACTGTCTGGGGTAATCAGAGCATATTAAAAAAAAAGAGTAAATGTTTCTGAAGGGAAATGGAATATGAGAGGAAGCAATAGAATATCTCAAATATATACACATTAAGTCATGAAGCAAAGTGGAACAGTGCCCTCAGTTCAGTGGTGCTAGTAAGCCAGTACAGTCAGCTATGCCATACCATTAAGATATTTATTACCAGTACTCCATACAAGAAAGACATTTTCAAGAATGAATTGTAGAGCCTTGCATGGATACAAATTTATACCCGCAGATGCAGATATCTGCAGAAAGAAATTGGTATCTGCTGAACCACAGGGCTCTCCTGGGAACCGCAGCGGTGAAAGGAGCAGAACATGGGGCCACTGCTCCCAGGAGCCACTGTCCCTCACCGGCAGCTCCTCTGGCATGGCTGTACTGCCCCCAGCCCTTCTACGCAACTGCTTCTCCTGTCTGGGGGTCTGTACAGACCTGCCAGAGTACAGGGCTGGGGGCGGTACAGCCATGCCGGAGGAGCTGCCGGTGTGGGCTCTCGGGAGTGGCGGCCACACGTTCTGCTCCTTTCACCACTTTAGTTCCTGGGAGACCCCTGCGGTTCAGCAGATACCGATTTCTATCCACGGATATCTGCATCCGTGGGTATAAATTTATATCCGCGCAGGGCTTTAGTCACGGAACATTTTTTGTGGGGGGAGGGGGGGGGAGTGCGGGGTCGGACCCGTTCCAGTAAGAGTTAAACTCTACTTCCACCACTGCCTCAGTTTCACCCTTCCACTTCAAGTGAGCTTCCTTGGAGAATTTATTTCCATAGGGCTGACCAGACCTACGCATAAAGTTCCACTTACTTTTGTTCAGTTGGAAATTACTGTACTTTCTATTGATTTGTGACTTACAGGCCACTCAAACTTCTGTGTTATCTGGAGTTCCCAGGAGAAAATTTTGCTATTACACCGGGATAAAGCCACAGTAACATCATATATGTCAGTGGACTAACTCCAGATTTACACTCCAACTGAGAGGAATTTGTGTCTCAGTCTTCCAAGGTCCTTTTGAAAATTCTACATTTTAGGAAGATCTAAGTCTCCAACTAGGGTGGCCAGGTCTCCAGTTTACGACCAGAAAGTCCAATAAAAAAGGGGACCTGATGGTGTCCAGTCAGATCTACTGACTGGACACCCAAAGTCCGGTTATTGCAGGTGGGAGAGGCACCAAGTCATCACCCATGTCAGCCCCTACTCAACCAGGGCCACCTCCTACCAGCATCGGGCAGCTGCAGCTCCCAGCCCTAGTTCTGCAGGCGAGTCCCTCCCGGCCCACACAGGGAGCGGGGGAAAGGAGAAACGCAGTGAGTGACAGACAGAGGGGGGAAAAGAGGAACTAACGGGGGGAAGGGCTTCAGGGGAAAGGGGCAGGGCAGGAGAGGGGCAGTGGGGGAAGAGTTTGGGGCAGCAGAGAGGACTAGGGGGGAAAGGCAGGGACAGGTCCTCAGGGGGAAGGGGAGGTTCCAGCACTTCCGCTGGAGTGTCTGTTTTTTTAAATATTACAAAGTTGGCAACCCTACCTCCAACCAGTGTAATGGAAATTAGCCTGGAGCTAGAATAGGGATGTTTCTAGGTTGGTTTATTGTTTTTAAGGTCATGGTACTCATGTTTGTGTGTTACTCTCCCTATCAAGTTAGTGTAAAAGAAACAATTCAAAATGTTTAAAAATCCTTTAATTTATAATCCTGGCAGTACAACCAGGAAAGTTCTGTCTGATTAACTAAAATTACGTATCCTACAGATCTATTAAATCTTTCCACCAGATGTTTTTAAATTTCTCTGAAGAGAGGTGGCATTCCCAGTATCTGGTCTTCTCCTCAGTATGAACAGTCTTTACCTGCTTTAGAAAGGGTTACATCCAGTACTACTCGACTGGTACAGAAACCCAATTTCCCAGTTGTGAAATAGCTTCTTCAGATTCTCCTTTTCCTGTTCAAAACTAGGAAAAGCCTTGAAACACACAGCTCAGAGATTCTTCTCTCTGGAAAATGGAGTACGCAGAGGGATTCCTAAGATCGTCGTAGTTTTCATAGATGGCTGGCCCTCTGATGATATAGAAGAAGCTGGAATAGTGGCCAGAGAATTTGGCATTAATGTATTCATTGTGTCTGTAGCAAGACCCACAACTGAGGAACAGGGAATGGTTCAAGATGTTGGTTTTGTTGACAAGGTATGAGAGAATATCCTCAATGTAATTTACTCTTCACTCATGGGTATTACACATTTCAAATGACTAAGTTTCCTCCAGCCTAAACTCCAAATGAAAAAGTCATACATATGTAATAGAGTTTTTAAAAGAGTTTGTCAACCATCTTGTAGAATAAAAGTGAATTATATCCCAGATATAAAATTCTAAAGGATCGTTTAAGCACTCTGTAGGAATAATATCACTATTGTATTCTAAAGGTTTTTGCTGTAATTTTTGTATAGCCTTCTTGGTTTTAAATCATTAAATTATATGAGACTCCTCCATAAATGTTGAAAAGGCCATTTAAAAATGAAGTTATTTAGAGCCAGATTTTCTACTCATTTTAGTGGGCACGGTTTTGCCTCCCACAATTTTATGCCCATCCTTGCTCGCTAGCATAAATAATAGTAACTAGATACTTACCTGATTTGTGATTTCATGCAGACATCTGACTACATGTTTGTATCTACAATTAACCGTATATACAAAATTGTATTTGCAAAATTAGAAGCCATCACAGAAAATTAGGTAATTATACTTTGAAGCAAAATCTAAAACCCTCCATTCTTTATATACTTGTATGTCCTTTGTCTCTTTGGTTCAAGATTTAAAATGTATAATTAGAACTTCCAGCTTTTATCCTTCATCTTTTTAGGAGTATTGCTAATTCTTAGAGAGGATCAGCATCTACAGCTCCCATTAGAATCATAGAATATCAGGGTTGGAAGGGACCTCAGGAGGTCATCTAGTCCAACCCCCTGCTCAAAGCAGGACCAATTCCCAACTAAAAATCATCCCAGCCAGGGCTTTGTCAAGCCTGACCTTAAAAACCTCTAAGGAAGGAGATTCCACCACCTCCCTAGGTAACCCATTCCAGTGCTTCACCACCCACCTAGTGAAAAAGTTTTTCCTAATATCCAACCTAAACCTCCCCCACTGCAACTTGAGACCATTACTCCTTGTAAACATTAACTTCAACTGGAGTTCCAGGTGGTCAGCATTTCGTGGAGGGAGGGGGTTGGGGGAAATAAGACCCTAGATTCCTATCAAACTATTAAATTAAAATGATTTATATACATCTTTAATAGTACATTCAACAGAAATCTTTGTATGCATGTTTTGTTTTTTAACAGGCTGTCTGTCGAAACAATGGCTTCTTCTCTTACCATATACCCACCTGGTTTGGTACTACCAAATACGTAAAACCTCTTGTCCAAAAATTGTGTTCTCATGAGCAGATGTTGTGTAGCAAAACTTGCTACAACTCTGTCAATATAGCTTTTCTGATAGATGGCTCTAGCAGTGTTGGAGACAGCAACTTCCGCCTCGTGCTTGAATTCATCAGTAATGTTGCCAAAGCCTTTGAGATCTCCGATATTGGTTCCAAAATTGCAGCCGTGCAGTTCACCTATGGTCAGCGTATGGAGTTCAGCTTCACCGACTATACCACAAAGGAGAAGGTTCTCTCTGCTGTGCGGGGCATTCGTTACATGAGTGGTGGTACCGCTACTGGTGATGCCATTTCTTTCACAACCAGAAACGTGTTTGGACCTGTGAGAGATGGACCCAACAAAAATTTCCTTGTTGTTTTGACTGATGGTCAGTCTTACGATGATGTTAGAGGTCCTGCTGCTGCGGCACACAAAGCAGGTAAAATGATTGAGACAACAAAAGAAACTGGAGGTCAATATTTCACACTCCTGTAGTGTCTTTCACTGGGGGGGAGGGGGAAAGGACTCAAAGAACTTTGTAGACATTAATTAAATCTCATTTTACCCCGGTGAGCTAGTAAAGTGTTGTTGCCCCTTTGGCCCAAACAGTTAACCACAATTGGACCTTGCAAGGTTGGTTGCTAGGGTGAGAAATCAGTGACATGAGTTGGGTGCTTTCTTGTGCAATCGTGTTTATTTATAAAATAGGCACACAAAGGCTCGTTTCCCTTATCATAGTAGCGACAAACAGCAGCAGGCAACTTCCTTACTCAGAAATCCGCAACTCTGCCACTCCAGCAAGTTCTGTGCCCAAGAAGCTCTGTCCCTCTGCTTCCTCTCCGGGTCATACACTCACCTCCTTTCCGGGCTTTCTGCTTCCAGCATCCACAGTCTACAAACAATATCCTACCACTGTGCTTGTAACCAGATAAACTTCTGTTAAGCTATCTGCATTAGCTCTGGCCGGCCACACAACCTATTGCCTTGGGCCATCACCTCCACTGTCTGCAGCTGTTTTCAATACATGAAGAAGATTGATTGCTCCTTCTGTAGAACCTGAAAGAATGCATGGCACACCCACTGGCTGTCTTTTACTAGCAATTACTAGCACTTTTCAGCATAACATATTAACTCCATTTTACAAAGATGCTAGCTGAGGTTAAATGGTTTCCTACAGGTCACAGAGCTAGAAATAGAAACTAGATTTCCCCATTCCCTGTCCTCTGCTCTAAACACCAAACAACCCCACTTATTTTAAATAATTGTATATGACACTTTTAAAGAAAATTATCTGAATCAGTTGACATTACAGTTTATGAACCAAATATCCTGTTTTCAGACTGGAAAATTTCTTGCACTCTACTCACCAAAACTACAGACGCAATGTCTTGGTCTTTTTCTAGTCATTGCTCTTTAGCTATTTTCCTGTCTCATTATGTGCAGTACAAATGTTGTAAATTTACATATGTAAGTAAAAGCAGGTTATTACAAATTGAAAATCTGAAAGAAAAAAAATCCTATCAGCTCAAGCTTGAGGCATAGCCAGTATGGTATTAAACTTGACTTCTACCATCATCATCTACTGGGGGGGAAGGTGGTTTGGCTAAAAAGCCTCTCTGAACTACTGTCACTGGAGAGAACTGACTGAGCACAATGATTCAGTCCTATTGTTCAGAAAATCTTTCAGTTATTAAATTGGTATCTAGTACACAATAGATCAGACTTCCATTCCGTGTGTCTTATCAAAGTTTAATGACATCACTACTTCTTTCATAGGCAGTATTATAAAATATCTAAAATGCTAGCCTTATAAGTTGCTCCATGCTTCTTACTGTAAACTTGTTTAAGTGAAAGCAGAAAACCTCCTCTGGTTCCAAATATTTAGGACCCAATGTTGTTCCTGCTGAAGTCTAGTGGTAAGAGTCCCATTGTCTTTGGCCAGCTGCATATTTTGCCTTTTTTTTTTTTTTGGTCCAAATTAATCCAGTAAATGTAAATTTGGAGAGCTATTTTCCTTCTATCTACAAACTTCTTGAGCTTACATGTGGTTTTTTGTTTTTTGTTTTTAAATAATACTATAGGTATTACAGTCTTCTCTATTGGTGTTGCCTGGGCACCACTGGATGATCTGAAAGACATGGCCTCTGAACCAAGAGAGTCGCACAATTTCTTCACAAGAGAGTTCACAGGATTGGAGCAGATTGTTCCTGATGTTGTTAGAGGCATTTGTAGAGATTTCTTGAACTCTAAACAGTAAAGGAAAGGCTGTTGGTCACTTTGTTGAAACTAAATCAAGGAAGCTGGGAAGGTCTCTCTACAGTGCAGATATCCCATTCTTTTAATACACAGTCAAAGTCTTGGGATAAGATACAAAGAATCGCACTCTGCTTTCTAAACTCAAATAAAAGCGTCCAGTGACGTCATTGCAAGTTTTGCTTGATTAGGGACTGCAGGATTTTGCCAAAAGCTATTTTAAATGTTTATTAACAGCCCTCAATTCATATTTAAAGTTAAGCATACATTACACTTAAGGTACCAGATATCAGCTGTATGTATATACAAAAAATACAAGGTAACTTAGCTCCTACATTTGTGGGCTGTCATTTGCTGAATGTCTCCTTACACATGAAAATTAATACACTTTTAGCTATCTAACACCTTGTATTCAAAATATACAGTTGAAGTTTCTTGATTTAGTCCAGAAGGCGCTCTCACTATTGTGATGAAAAGACAAGATTGGGAACACATAGTTTTCACAGAAATGTTTTCAGTGTTCCATTTGTGCAACAGCTACTTCAGCTATTATTACAATGGGTGGTTTGTAAGAGGATGTGTGTCAGAATAAAGCAAAAGAGTCTTGTTCTATTGGATGAGAGCCTTCTACAGCAAATGACACTCTAATTTGGCTAGTAGATCTGGTTTCAAAAGAATACCTGGTCACTTTCGCCAGCTCCCAAGGAGCAATCCTATCAAGTGTTTAGGCCTAGATCCTCAAAAGGTATTTAGACACCTAATTCCCATCAATTTCAATGGGAGATAGATGCCTAAATAGCTTTGACCATCTGGGCCTTGGGCTAAACTGTCTTCCTATTCCTATTAAAGTCAATGGCAAAATTCCCAGTAAATTCAATGGGTCTGATTTTCTCCACTGCCTTGCACATTGGGTAGTCATTTACATGTGGGAGTAAAATGCTACCATACTTATTTAGTAGTGTTTTACATTGTCTAGTCATTTACACTTGTAAAAAGTCAAAGTTCCAGGCAGGGCCATAGAGACTAGATTAGAGCCTTCAGTTGAAATTGAGGGCATACAGACTGACATCCAAAATGAGCTCAGATCACCAACCTTAACTTGTCTATAGTGAGTTACTCAACCAGTTGGAGGAGACGTAAGTAGGAAGAAAGAAAGATAGAGTATACCATAGCCAGCAGGTGATTACTTTTGGAACAATTCTTTATGAAGCCACTTAAAACAGATTTAAACCCTCATATTGTTTTTAAAATATGAAAAACAGCTTTTGAAAAATCTCTCTTCCATTTGATTTTGTCCATATTTGCACCCATATATGTATGTGGTTAAAATTAAATACCTTACAATGAATTATTATATATCAAGCGTCTGAAGTGGACAATACATTCTGACCCAAATATTTTTTTTATAACCTGTTTTATAGGTAGTAAGCTTTTGTTACCAACCACAACACTTTCCTGTTCAACTATCAATCTGGGGTTTCTTTCATTTTTCTCATTTTGTGCTGTTGGTTGTAAAATGCTAAGCAGTTACGAATGGTACAGAAAGGGTCATATTTATCAGGCTTTTTGTAGTGTATATTTTTAATAACTTATGACTGGCTATATATTACAGTAAACATGAATGGCAAGGATGCCTTGTATTTTTCTATTAATTGTTATTCTTAATTTTGTATATGTTTATAGATATACAGTATTCAGGTATTCCTGTATGAATCATCCAGGTATTCAAAGTAAAATATCAGCATTGTGCAGACTATAAACATTTTAGCTTTCTCTTTTGATATGAAAATACACCTACTGCAAGTAAACTTTTAGACTGAGATTGCAGCTAGCTATTTTAATATTCAGTAATGCAAAAACCATTCTATGTTCAACCCCCATAATACATTCTGAATACATCAATAAAGCAAACATAATAAAGAATGCAAGTATCAGTATTGTTTTTAATTATTGAATTGCATTAAAAACCCCCAAAATGAAAGGATACTAGTTATACATCTGTCCATGATTGTTGAGTCTACTAATACCAAAATAACAATGTTCCATGCTAAATATGATGGTAAATGTAAACAACTGAATACAAACACACTCACCAGTTAGTGAATTCACAAGTTCTGTGGCGCACAATTTTTTTCTGTTTATTGTTGTTGAAGGGACAAACCACAGAGCTTTTCACAGATACAGCCTTTGAACACAAATAGGTCAAGTTTGGATCTTTAAAACAATGAAATATTTCATTGTTAATGTCTAAAAAGGTACAAAATGTGGCCAGTCGTGCATATGACCTTCTCCACCCTAGAAAAAACTTAGATGTTATCTCACCATTGTTCTAATGCTTGTGCAATTCCACAAATACTAGCAATTGTCTACACTAGTGCTCCTACTGGGAGTGTGTTTATCGCTGTTGTCTACACTTGCACTGAACAAGTCAAAACAAGAAATGCTTGTAGTCTTTCTACACTGGTGCTCTTGGCACCAGCGGAATTGCACTGGTGGTAGCCAGCAGTGGGAGAATTGCTAAACGTTTAAGTGTTGATGCAGCCAATGAGGACAGATTGCACTCTTAGTACAACCCAATCACTGTAAACTCAGGAACTAGTATGCACAAAAATTCTTAACCCCACCCCACTAAAATTTACATGTAGGGGAAAAGTTGTGAGCACTACTATATGCTGTAGGCGCAAAATGTGGGCAGAATTACTGCTTGACCAGGTGTGAGGTCAAAAGGGAGATGTTAGGGAGAAAGGGTGCTCTTTCTGTGTACAAAATGCTGTCATAAGAAGAGCATGTTGCAGCAATAGCAGACACACAGAGAAGGCACAGTACTTTAACTGTGGACACTGGGGAGGCAGAATAGTACAGTAACTCCTCGCTTAATGGTGTAGTTTTATGTTCCTGAAAAATGCAACTTTAAGCGAAACGATGTTAAGCGAATCCAATTTCCCCATAAGAAATAATGTAAATGGGGAGGGTTAGGTTCCAAGGGAATTTTTTTCACTAGACAAAAAACTATATATTATATAGATATACACACAGTATACATTTTAAACAAACAATTTAATACTGTTCACAGCAATGATGATTGTGAAGCTTGGTTGAGGTGGCGGAGTCAGAGGGTGGAAGAGAGAGGGATATTTCCCAGGGAATGCCTTGCTGCTAAATGATGAACTAGCACTTGGCTGAACCCTCAAGGGTTAACACATTGCTAATGTAGCCTCTCATCAAGGCAGCATGAACAGGAGGGAGGGGAGACAGCATGGTAGACAGAGACAGACACACACCTTGTGTGTGGGAGAGAGAGAGAGAGAGAGAGAGATGCACACTGCCCCTTTAAGTAAGCTGACCCACTCTTAAGTGCATTGTCTTTTTAAGTGGATCAGGAAGTTGAGACAGCAGCTGCTGCCCCAGAATCTCTCTGTCTCTCTCCGTTTGTATCCCCTCCCTGCTCTATATGGAGAAGGGGTAAGTGGGGTGCAGGAGCAGGGGGACACCCTGATATTAGTCCCCCCGTTCTCCTCCTGTGAGGAGTTACTGTATAGTGAATGAGCTGAGTAAGTTGCTCACACAGTTTTTGGGTTGTCTTCTGCTCTAAAAGTCTCTGTCATAGTACATGTGCATGTAACTATTGTTGGATCTATTCCTATGCCACTACTGGTCATAGGGCATACAAACTGTTTTCCCAGTGGAGACTATGCCCAGATAGCAGTTTTTCAAGATCAGGTGCTTCAATATCTACCTGTCTTAGGGCAGAAGGTAGACAACATATCCCAGGAGCTGCAGACAATGCAATAGCCTGTGCTGACTAGGGCTCTAAACATTAGGCACACATGGTAAAAATTTTAAAGGCATCAAAGTGACTTAGGAGTCTAAGCCCTGTATCCTAAAGTGACAGGCATTTAAGGCCAGTTTTTTAAAGGTATTTAGGCACTAGTAGAATGTTCTAAATCAGCTAAGTGCCTAATTTTCATGAGCACATTTGAAACATTTACACCCTATGCAGGCCTGTGCAGCTCCTAAGGGTCAGACAAAATTAGGGATAATTAAGACTTCCCATTCGCCATGTTTTGCTCCCTATGAACAATCTGGTTCTTGGTCACATGAGTAGGAGGCAGGACAGAAAGATACTCAATTCCCCCCCCCCCCCCGTTTTATAGCTGTAGATAGATGGTTACTAGCAACAGTTATTGCTGCCAGATTTCCCTCTTCCCTTTCCGTTACCTTTTGTTTCCTATGTTGCACACTAGTGTTAATTTCAAAGAAAAGAATAGTTGGGATGTACATAGAGGCCACATCCTTGGTTCCCCTAGCCTCCAGCGACAAGTCCCACTTGCACAGGGGTGTCTTTGGATAGTGTGAAGCAGTTACAATGGCGATCTGCTTCCCCCCTCCTTGCTGGCACAAGGGCAGGGTCTAGGGAAATGGCAAAGGCAGCCACCATAATGTACAGCAGTCTTCATAGTGATGCACTCAGGATCTAGGAACAGCAAACGTAGCTCAAAACCAGCTTTTGTATCCCAACCACAACCTGAGTGTAATAAGGCCAGACCCAGCATCAGACCCGTGTGTTGTTATGGTTAGTGAAACTATTCTATACTGAATGGGCAAGGAGCAAAGTAATTGTCCTACTGTGACTAAGACATAAAAAGAGAAGCTTAGTCAGCCCGGGCAGTAACTGTAGTTCTTCAAGATGTATCCCCCTATGGGTGCTCCACTTTAGGTGCGTGAATGCCCTCCACACCTTTGATCAGAGATTTCATTAGCAGTGTTCATTTGCCCATGTGGTGTGATCATAAAGAAACTTTATCCTTGTAGAACACTGTGAAAGGAGGGTCTGCTATTAAGGCCCCAATCTCTCAGACTCTGTGGGCCGATGTAGTAGCCACTGTGACCAGGTGCCTGGATGGAGCGCACAGAGAATGTCACACTCCAAAACTGGTGGTTTATATTCTATAACAGAGTTACCAAACAAGTATCAAAAGAGCTTCTGTAGCACCCCACTGGTTAACAAGAAGCCAAACAGTCCCCTTCAGGCATTCCAACCCTTGGCTCCCTTCTAGACAACCAAGTCTAATATAGTGTCTGAGATGAGAGGCAGAAAATGAAGGCAGGCATTTCTGACCACTCTGAGCTCCAACAGGTTGATACGAAGGTTGGATTCTTGAGGTGGCCATCTGCCCTGTCCTGTTAGAGCATTGAGGTACACCCCCCAATCTAGCAGAGATGCATCTGTGGTTATGGTTACCATTGGTGTTGGTTGGAGGAAAGGTACCCTCTCTCCTATATTGTGATGAACCTTCCACAATTCTAGGGAGCATCTGACCTGTTGAGGAACTGACACCTGTTTGTCTAGGCTGTGATTGTTTGGCAAGTAAACTGATCTGAGGCACCTCTGGAAACAGTGAAGGAATAACCTTGCAATTTCTGTCACAAAAGTGCAAGCCACCATGTGACCTAGAATTTGAACAGTTTCAAGGGCTCTGACAAGGTTTGATAGCGTCATGAATCTGTCCATGGGGAGGAAGGTCCTGGGTCTCAGAAACTGTATGTTCTGAATGGGAGTCAGTGTGGATTTTCTCACATTCAACTGAAGAGCCAAGTCCAAGAACAGAGAAAGCACTTTCTGTGCGGTGGACAACACTTCTTGAGATGACCAATTGTTCAGTAGTCACTGAGGCACAGGAACACTATGATCGCCTGATGATCCATGTATGCAGCCACCACCAATAGAACCTTTGAAAACAGTCTTGGAGCCGAGAAGAGACCAAACAGGAGTACGCGATACTGAAAATGATCCCGGACTATGATAAAATGCAGGAACATGCTGTGGGACAGGTGTATTGCTATATGGAAGGATGAGTCTTGAAGGTCAAAGATCAAAAACCAATCCTCTGAATCTAGAGAAGGAATTATTGCTGTCACAATCAATATCCTGAACTTTTGAGACCTCACAAATTTGTTTAGGAGTCTTAGATCTAAGATTGGTTTCCACCCTCTGTTTTTCTTCGGCACGAGGAAGTCTCTTCCCTGTGCTGAGCATGGAGCAGCTCTATCGTTCTTACAGGAAGAAGGGAATTTAGCTCCTGTCTGAGTCGGAACTTGTGAGAAGGGTCCCTGAAGAGGGATAGGAAGGGGAATGAGGAGAGAGGGAGGTGGAATGGATGGCATAGCTTAATGATACTATGTCCAGCACCCATTTGTCTGAGGTGATAAGCTCCCATACTTGCTGGAAATGGGAGAGCCAGTCCCCAGATGGGGGAAGGAGGGCGGCAAACTGTTGTAGCTGACAGGTTAAAGAGAGAGGAGGGTTCAAACCCTCAATCATACCATGGAAAACTAGGAGAGCCCTGCCAATTTCACAGAAAGAGGCTGAGACTCAGGCATGAGAATCCTGCCCAGATAGTATTTTTAGAGAATGCTCCCTTAGGGCTGTACCCAACTCCCAGTGAAGCCAGATCTGGCCTCTAATATATCTCAGTAATCTGAGTATTAAAAAACGTAAGTCAAGGGTAAGATATTTTGTTCTGCAGTGTGTTGATAACCTGAGTGATGTGCAATTTCTTCCAAAGATCACAAATGAAAAGACAACACAGGGTTGAGAAATTCAGTGAAGACTGTGGCAAAAGGTAGGAAAGAACTAAATTTGACTAAGACAAAGAAACTTACTGTTAATCAGTTACTACTCTAAACTCATGGAGATTTCAAAGCAAACAAACTTTAGTAGCAAAATGGCAGTTACACCAGCAACTCACAATTTGCTAAGAATGGAATACAAGAGGGTCCATTACTGACAACTAACCCAATTCACAAGTGAAGAATTTCAGGAATTCTCTGAGACCCTATCAAACAGGCAGACCATGTCTTGCAAAAAAAAAAATAAAATAAGCATAGCGTAAAAAAAAATGCCGAGGGAAGTGATCAGATGGGAAAGCTAAATGTGACAATAAGGATATGCTGTAGTCCTGACAGATCTTAGAAATATATCAATAATAGGACTGGCTTGTGCAGCACACATGCTAGTTAGTACATGAACAAAAACTTCACTTCCAACAAGACACCAGTTACCTCAAACACACGTATATCACACTTACAAATACAACAATGAAATTTGACTATGACAGACATAAAACCACAGTTCAGACTGACAGACAATTGATCTGCTTGAGAATAACCAATAACAGCTCAAGAAAAGAAAGAGTTAATACCTTTATAGCAGATGCAGTCATATATTGTAGAAACAGTTAAAGGTACCAGATAAATCTGACATTTATTTGAAATATCTTTGAATTCCAGAGACACTGGTTTATACAGGAGAAATTCAAGGGGTGAAAGCTTAATTACACAAGGATCAGATGTGGGTAAGGGAGTATTTGTACTGATACAAGCAGGATCAGACCCAAAGTTGCCAAGTCCAACCAGCCCTTGCTGAAGCTAAAACCATCAAAACCTAGAGTGAGTTATGCTAGCAGTTGTGTCCTGAGAAACAAAAACAAGATACAGACAGGACTGAATAAATTATAATACTAATTAAGTGACATTTGGAAAGTATTTTAAATGCTTTAATCAATTACATATGTTACTTCAATTCTTCTAACACTTAACTTAGAAGTAGCCAAAACAAAGAAAGAAAAAGAAAGCAAGCCAGCCAGCTAGTTACAAAGATCAGTATCATGTATGGAAGTGTCTACATTGTTAGCTAGTATTATAATTTCTAGACAATATTGTATTTATGCTAAGTTGTAGAATTTTAAAGTGTATTTCCCAGAATACCTTGTCCTCATGTCAAATTTTATTGTGCAAAATTACCAAGAGTTAAATTGTTCCAGCCTTTGTTCATATGGGCAGAATCTGTCATACGATGTATGTTCTGTTAAGGAATGTTATATACGAATTGTGTGTTAATACAAAACAATTCATGTCTCCACTACTTGTACTTTATAGTCTTCTGACATGCAGAATGGTATTTTAATTAAACTAGATAAGTGTGGTAGGGTGATCCCAGAAAAGGTTAATGTAGCTCAGAACGGCTTAAGTAACCTGATAGGTCACACTCGAAGAAAAGTTAGGCCTGATAGTCAAGCACAGATTGAGGATGGAGTGCAGCTGGGCAGGAGCAGATGGGACTGGTATGAGGCCAAGAGATGTGGACAGAATAAGGCAGCAGTGTAGAAGGCTGCAGTCACCCTCTAGGATTAAAAAGGGAAAGGAGGAAAGACAAGGGGAGAGTAGAAGCCCTGGGATCCTGGCTCTGAAGGAAGGATTTACCCAGAAGGGTAGTGGAGTGCCTGATAGAGGTAGAGTAGGAAAAGATCCAGGGAAACAGCAGCAAGGTTTGGGACAGTGCAGACCTTGACTGCTGATTTGAGTGTCCCTGGGCTGGAACCTGGAGGTAGAGGGAGGCCTGGGTTCCCCTACCCACCACTGAGAAAGTGGCATAGCCTTGAATTGGAGGACTGTTGGGAACAGCCAATCCGGTGAGCCTTTGATACCCTAGAAGCAGAAAAAAATGGTTACTCCCCTCTCGTAACTGTTGTTCTTCGAGATGTGTTGCTCATGTCCATTCCAAACCTGCCCACCTTCCCCTCTGTCGGAGTAGCCGGCAAGAAGGAACTGAGGAGGCGCTGGGTCGGCAGGATCATATATCGAGCGCCATAAAAGTGCCACTCCAGCCGACCCGACGGGTGCTGCTAGGGGAAAAATTTTCCGATGGCCGTGCACGCGGCGCGCACACACCTACTTGGAATGGATATGAGCAACACATCTCGAAGAACAACAGTTATGAGAAGGTGAATAACCGTTTTTTCTTCGAGTGATTGCTCTTATCGATTTCAATTCGGTGACTCCCAAGCCTTACCTAGGCGGTGGGGTTGGAGTTAAGGAATGCTGACTGTAGCACCGCTCTACCGAAAGCCATGTCGTCCCTGGCGTGCTAGACGATGGCGTAGTGAGAGGTGAAGGTATGTACCGAGGACCAAGTCGCTGCCCTGCAGATTTCCTGGATCGGGACCTGGGCCAGGAATGCCTCTGACGAGGCCTGGGCACTCTGGACAGCTCATAGCAAGTGCGGATGCAGGACATGATCCAGGAGGATATTCTTTGAGATGTGACCGGGAGGCCTTTCATCCGTTCCTCAACCGCTACAAATAGCTGGTTCGATTTTCTGAATGGCTTAGTGCACTCGATGTAGAAAGCTAGGGCTCTTCGGACATCGAGGGAATGTAGCCGCTGCTCCCGGGTACCAGCATGAGGCTTCGGATAAAAGAAGGGTAAGAAAATGTCCTGACTGGTGTGGAAGTTCGAGACCAACTTGGGAAGAAAGGCCAGGTGCAGTCGGAGTTGTACCGTATCCTCGTGCAAAACCATGTAAGGTGGTTCTGAGTGACAGCCTTTAGCTCAGAGAATCGTCTTGTCAACATAATGGCAACCAGGAAGGCTGTCTTCCAGTAGAGATACAAGAGAGCACGTGGCCAACGATTCGAACAGGGGCTCCATAAGTCTTGAAAGGGCCAAGTTAAGATCCCACGGAGGGACAGGCTGATGGATCTGAGGAGATAAGCGAACCAAGCCTCTGAGAAAGCGACCAACCATAGGGTTGGCGAAAACCGAGTGGCCAGATGCTCCCGGGTGGAAGGCTGAGATAGCAGCGAGGTGAACTCTTTTGGAGGACGCTGCCAGGCCTTGCTATTTCAGGTGAAGGAGGTACTGTAAGTTGAGAGGTACCGGTGTCTGGAGTGGGGGTGTGCGGCGCTGGTCACACCAACACAAAAATCTTTTCTACTTCGCCAGATACATGGCTCTAGTAGAGGACTTCCTGCTGCCTAGCAGGACTTGTCTTACTTGATCGGAGCACAGAAGTTCCGGGGGGGTTCAGCCATGAAGCTTCCAAGCTGTGAGGTGGAGGGACTGTAGGTTGGGATGACAGAGGCGACCGTGGTCCTGAGTGAGTAGGTGAGGGAGGAGAGGCAACGTGACGGATACGTCCACCGACAGCTCCAGCAGCGTGGTGTATCAGTGCTGGTGAGGCAACGCTGGAGCTATCAGAATCACCTTTGCCCCCTCCCTGCGGACCTTGAGCAGGACTTTGTGCATGAGAGGGAATGGAGGAAAGGCGTAGAGCAGGTGACCTCTCCAGGGTAGCAGGAATGCATCCGTGAGGGAGCCCGGGCTGTGACCCTGGAAGGAGCAGAATGATGGGCACTTCTTGTTGCATCAGGTGGCAAACAGATTGACCTGGGGAAACCCCCATCTTTGGAAGATGGGGTGTATGACATCTGGTCAGAGAGACCACTCCTGAGTGTGGAAGGACCTGCTGAGGCGGTCCACCAGCATGTTCTGAATTCCTGGGAGAAAGGATGCCTCCAGGTGAATGGAGCGAGCTATGCAGAACTCCCACAGTCGAAGGGCCTCCTGGCATGGGGGGAGGAACGGGTCCCCCTTGCTTGTTGATGTAAAACATGGCTGTGGTGTTGTCTGTTAGAACAGCTACACAGCGTCCGTGCAGTTGGGCCTGGAAGGCTTGGCAAGAAAGGTGCACCGTCATTAGCTCCCTGACGTTGATATGGAGGGAGAGCTCATTCTGAGACCACAGGCCCTGTGTCTGAAGGTTCCCCAGAGTTGCCCCCCACCCCATAGCTGACACATCCGTAAGCAGGGACAAGGAAGGCTGAGGGTTGTGGAAGGAGATTCCTCCGCACACTGCTCGGGGGTCGAGCAACCAGCGAAGGGAGGCGAGGACCTGTCCCGGCACCATGACCACTGAATTCAAGTTGTCGCACCCTGGGCAGTAGGCCGAGGTGAGCCGTAGCTGCAACGGTCTGAGATGGAGCCTGGTGTGCCAGGTCACGTAAGTGCAAGATGCCATGTGGCCGAGGAGACTCATGCACCCCTCTTACTGCTGAGGTTGGGAATTGCTAAAGGCTTTGAATGATGTCCATGATAGCTTGGAATTGGGACGCCGGTAGGAGGGCCCATGCCTTAATGGAGTCTAACACTGCCCCAATTAATTCTATTCTCTGGGTCGGTTCCAAAGTCGACTTCCCCATGTTGAGGAGGAGACCCAACCATTTGAACCTACACCTGACCAGGTGGAGTTGGGAGTGCACCTGCACTCTGGTGCAGCACCTGAGCAGTCAATTGTCGAGGTAGGGGTATACTTGCACCTAACATCAACAGAGGAAGGTGGCCACGACTGACATGCACTTGGTGAATATTCGGGGAGCTGCTGAGAGGCCCAATGGAAGGGCCGTGAACTGGTAATGTTAGTGATTGACCATGAAGTGCAGGAAGCGTCTGTGAGCCGGATGAATCGCTATGTGGAAGTACGCGTCCTTCATGTTGAGGGCAGCAAATCAGTCTCCCAGATCCAGGAAGGGGATAACAGTGCCTAGGGAGACCATGTGGAACTTCAACTTTACCATGAATTTGTTGAGCCCACATAGGTCCAGAATGGGTCTGAGATCCCCTTTGGCATTGGGGATTAGGAAGTATCAGGAGTAGAAGCCCTTTCCCCTTAGCTCCTGCGGAACCTCCTCCACCGCTCCCATGGCAAGGAGCACCTGCACCTCTTGTATGAGAAGTTTCTCATGAGAGGGGTCCCTGAAGAGGGATGGGGAAGAAGGGTGGGAGGGCAGGTAGGAGCAGAACTGGAGAGACTATCCCGCTTCCACTGTGCAGAGGACCCAGCGGTCCGAGGTTATTTGGGACCATGCACAGTAGAAGTGGGACAAATGATTCAAAAAGGGTGGGGAAGGATCTGGGGTTAAGTGTGGTACGCCGTCCTCGGGCGTCCCTTCAAAAGGCCTGCTTGGAACCCGACGAAGGTTTGGTCGGGCCCTGGCCTTGTTCCGACGGGGGGTTGAAAGGCTTCCTTCTGCCGTTCCTTCCCCTCTGCCTGTAAAAGTCCTGCCTTGGCCAAGGAGGGTGTGACGGGTTGGATCACAGAAACCCCCTTGGGAGCTGCCACCCAATGTGCCAAGACTACCCCTGCTTCTGTTTTCCCTGCCAGCTCAGGACTCCAGCACCCTGTCTTGCTGAGTCAGACACTCCTGTCTGACTCCAACACAGACCAAGGGTCTGAATCACTTGTCCCAAAGCTACAAGTTTACCCAAAAACAGCTCCCAGGAGTGTGCTTGTCTTTAGCACTCAGATGCCCAGCTCCCAATGGGGTCTAAACCCAGATAAATCCGTTTTACCCTGCATAAAGCTTATGCAGGGCAAACTCATAAATTGTTCGCCCTCTATAACACAGATAGAGAGATATGCACAGTTGTTTGCTCCCCCAGGTATTAATACATACTCTGAGTAAATTACTAAATAAAAAGTGATTTTATTAAATACAGACAGTAGGATTTAAGTGGTTCAAAGTAGTAACAGACAGAACAAAGTAAGTCACAAGCAAAATAAAATAAAATGCGCAAATCTATGCCTAATCAAACTAAATACAGATAATCTCACCCTCAGAGATGCTTCAGTAAGTTTTTCTCAGACTGGACACCTTCCAGGCCTGGGCACAATTTTTCCCCTGGTACAGCTCTTGTTCCAGCTTAGGTGTTACCTAGGGGTTTCTCCATGATGGCTCCCCTCCCTCTCTGTTCTCTTCCACCCCTTTATATATCTTTTGCATAAGGCAGGAACTCTTTGTCCCTCTGGGTTTTCACCCCCCCTCACTGGAAAAGCACCAGGTTAAAGATGGATTCCAGTTCAGGTGACATGATCACATGTCACTGCAAGACTTCATTACTCACTTGCCAGCACACACATATACAGGAAGATTCACAGGTAAACAGTCATCTGCAGACAATGGGAGTCATCAAGATTCCAAACCATCATTAATGGCCCACACTTTACATAATTACAATAGGCCCTCAGAGTTATATTTTATATTTCTAGTTTTAGATACAAGAGTGGTACATTTATACAAATCACATGATCATACTCGGTAGATTATAAGCTTTGTAATGATACCTTACAAGAGACCTTTTGCACGAAGCATATCCCATTTGCATTATAGTCACTTATCAAATTTTTATAAAACTATCCCAGTTACATTATATTCACTTATTATCATGTTTTTATAAAACCATATAGACTGCACAACGTCACAGAGGGGAAGAGCGCTGTTGCAGCCGCTGGGGCTTGAAGTGTTTCCTTTGGGTTGCCGGGGTGTGCATACCCAGGGACTTCATGGTCGCCCTCGAGTCCTTTAGGCTATGCAACCTAGAGTCTGTCTGTTCCGCGAACAGGCCTGCCCTGTCAAAGAACAGGTTCTGCATTGTCTGTTGAACCTCAGACAGTAGGCCCGAGGCTTGTAACCAAGAGGTGTGCCTCACGGCAATTCCTAAGGACAAGGTACATGCCGCCGAGACCACAGCATCCAGTGAGGCCTGTAAAGAGGTCCATGCCACTGCCTTGCCCTCCTCTACTATAGCCCCAAACTCCTCCCTGGACTCAGGTGGCACAAGCTCCTTGAACTTGAGCATCGAGTTCCAGGAGTTGAAGTTATATCGACTCAGGATTGCCTGCTGGTTGGCAATCCTGAGCTGGAGCCCCCCTCCCGTGGAATACACCTTGTGGCCAAATAAGTCCAGTCGCTTGGTCTCTTTGGATTTGGGTGCTGGGGCCTGCTGCCCCAGCCTCTCTTTCTTGTTCACGGCTGCAACCACCAGAGAGCAGGGCTGTGGATGCGTGAAGAGATATTCGTACCCCTTAGAGGGCATGAAGTACTTTCTCTCCACACCCTTGACTGTAGGGGGGATGGAGACCGGAGTCTCCCAGATAGTCTTGGCATTGGCCAGAATAGTTTTGATGAGGGGCAGGGCAACCCTTGATAGACCTTCCGGGGCCAAAATGTCTACCACCAGGTCCTCTGACTCCACACCTCCTTGGCCTGCAGGCCCATGATGTGCGCCACCCTGCGCAGAAGGTCCCGATGTCTATGGGAGGTGGCCCGGATATGGAAGTGCCAGAAACGGCCTCGTCTGGGAAGGACGACGACGAAGAGGCCAAGGGGGAATAGGGTCCTCCTGACCCTCCTGTTCATCAGGAGATGACCTGCTTCTCTGTCCACCTCTGGCTCAGGAACTGGGGTTGGAATTGGTTCCAAGGGGGTATGGGGGCACGGCGACTCCTCAGTACCCCTAGGGGTGGGCTGACTAGCTGAGGCCTCTGGCACTCTCAGTTCAGAGGTGGCTGACCGGAAGTCTTTAGACTGTGCACCCTGGGCCTGGTGATAGGCCCACAGGGTCCAGAATGGCCACTGAGCTGGTCCCTGCCACTGCGCTGGCCATGGCCCTGCCCCCACTTCAGGGCGTCCACGGCCTGACCAGTGCCGGTCCCGCTCTAAGTACCTAGACCCTGTCTCTGAGCCCAAGGAACGGGATCGGGACCATGAGGGCCAGGGTGGCGCCGAGCAGAGCTGAACTGGCAAGTGGTGCCACAAGGCTGGGGAGTGATGCTGCAACATGGAGTGGTACCGCGACCTGGAGCTACGCGGGGAGGGCGAGTGGCGCCAGGACCGGTGCTGAGTCTGGAACCTGCTCCTCGAAGGTGACCAGCAAGCGGATTGGCATCACGACCAGGAGCGCTGCCGCGAATTGGAGCGCCGCCGCGAGTATGACTGGTGCCGTGAGTACGACCAGTGCCACGATGGGGAGCAGGGCCCATGGCCGGATCATTGCTGGTTTGCCTCGAGACGGTGTCATACGCTGTGGTACTGGAGGCTTGGCGCGGATCGTAGGTGATCTCGGTGCCATCATGGCGAGGAGGTCCCTCACGGCCACAAAGGTGTCCAGGGTGGATGGCAGCTGTACTTCCTCAATATTGGGGGTTGGGGCGTCCAATGGCACTGGACTCAATGGTCCCCCTTGTGGGGCCGAAGTCTACGATGCTGCTTTCAGAGGCTTTGGCCCTGGGTGCTCCTCTCTGGGACATGCCCCATTGGCTGGCTTCGGGGGGGGTGGTGTCTCTGGGATGGAGAGCCACTCCTCCCTTGCTTCTGGTGCCACTTCTGCACTGGGGAGTGGGAGCAGTGCTGGGTCGATGCCGCCAGTTTCGGTGCCGGGGAGCAGCAGTGCCGCGGGTGTCTGCCAGAGTCCATCCACACTGCTGCTTTCACCACTGCCGCCGAACTTGGTGCCGGGTCCTGCGGTGCTGAAGGAGACTGAGGGCTAAGTGCCACCTCCATAAGGAGCTGCTTAAGGTGAAAGTCATGCTCCTTTTTGGTCCTAGGATGAAACCCCTTGCAAGTCCTGCACCTATAGGCTTGGTGAGCCTCCCCCAGACACTTCAGACAAGAGTCATGGGGGTCACCTGTTTGCATGGGCATGGAGCTGGACTTGCGGCTTTGAATCCTTGGGACTTGTGCATGAAAGACCTCCCAAGAAAAAGCAGTTGGGACAGAGGGTAAACCCCCCAGCCCAACTGCTACTAACTACAACAAAAATAAAATACAAGAACTAAAGAAAAGTTATAACTACTATAAAACAAGCTAGGGAAATGTGGAGAACTCGCTAAGCAAGATGCCACAGTTCCAACAACTGTCACAGTCAGTAAGAAGGAACTGAGGAGGTGCTGGGTCAGCAGGGTCATATATTGTGCCATAAAAGTGCCACTCCGGGGGGCTCCACAGCTGACTCGATGGGTGCTGCTAGGGAAAAAACTTTCCGATGGTTGTGCACGTGGCGCGTGCATACCTACTCGGAATCGACATGAGCAATCACTCGAAGAACTACTATAAGTAATCTGGCCTGAGGACCAACCCATGAAGAAGGAGCATCCTGATTCCCAGAGGAAGCCCTCTAACTTCTGAAGTGTCAAAAGGGTTGCAGCACAAACAAGGGACAAAAGGGGCTTTAGACCAGGTGGAGCTATTCCCCAGATGCAGCCATACGGAGGACCCCATTAAGTAAGAAAAAGGGATTAAGGGGTATTAATCGTCTCCTTGTTGTAAACATGGGGAATATAAATATAAGTCAAGCTAATATTTTGGAACATATATAAGATGAACCACTGGCAACATTAGTGCCTGTTTTAAATCTCTGAACATGTCTACTGTAAACCAGATGTTTCCAGAAGACTGAATAGACTCAGGCCTGGTCTACACTATGACTTTAATTCGGATTTAGCAGTGTTAAATCGAATTAACCCTGCACCTGTCCACACAACGAAGCCATTTATTTCGAAATAAAGGGCTCTTAAAATCGATTTCTGTACTCCACCCCGACGAGTGGAGTAGCGCCAAAATCGATATTGTCATTTAGAATTAGGGTTAGTGTGGCCGCAATTCGATGGTATTGGCCTCCGGGAGCTATCCCACAGTGCACCATTGTGACCGCTCTGGACAGCAATCTGAACTCGGATGCACTGGCCAGGTAGGCAGGAAAAGCCCTGCCAACATTTGAATTTTATTTCCTGTTTGCCCAGCGTGGAGAGCACAGGTGACCACAGATAGCTCATCAGCACAGGTAACCATGCAGGCCGATAATCGAAAAAGAGCACCAGCATGAACTGTACGGGAGGTACTGGATCTGATCGCTATATGGGGAGAGGATTCAGTGCTAGCAGAACTTCGTTCGAAAAGACGCAATGCCAAAACTTTTGAAAAAAATCTCCAAGGGCATGATGGAGAGAGGCCACAATAGGGACTCAGATCAGTGCCGCATGAAAGTCAAGGAGCTCAGACAAGCCTATCAAAAAACAAAGGAGGCAAACGGTCGCACTGGGTCAGAGCCGTGGACATGCCGCTTCTACGCCGAGCTGCATGCAGTTCTAGGGGGGCCGCCACCACTACCCCACCTCTGACCGTGGATTCCGAGGCGGGGGTAATCTCATCAGCTACACCTGAGGATTCTGCGGACGGGGAAGAGGAGGAGGAGGAGGAGCTTGCGGAGAGCACACAGCACTCCGTTCTCCCCAACAGCCAGGATCTTTTTCTCAGCCTGACTGAAGTACCCTCCCAACCCAGTATCCAAGACTATGACCCCATGGAAGGGATCTCAGGTGAGTTTACTTTTTAAAATATAAAACTTGTTTTAAAAGCAAGAGTTTTTTAATGATTACTTTGCCCTGAGGACTTGGGATGCTTTCGCGGCCAGTACAGCTACTGGAAGTCTGTTAACGTGTCTGGGGATGGAGCGGAAATCCTCCAGGGATATCTCCATGAAGCTCTCCTGGAGGTACTCCAAAAGCCTTGCCACAAGGTTTCTGGGCAGTGCAGCCTTATTCCGTCCTCCATGGTAGGACACTTGACCACGCCATGCTAGTAGCAAGTAATCTGGTATCATTGCATGACAAAGCCTGGCAGCGTATGGTCCCAGTGTTTGCTGGCATTCAAGCAACATCCGTTCTTTATCTCGCTGTGTAATCCTCAGAAGAGTGATATCGCTCATGGTAACCTGGTTGAAATATGGGAATTTAATTAAGGGGACAGAGGTGGCCATTCCTACTGGGCCGTTTGCCTGTGGCTGAAAAGAAATCCTTCCCTGCAGTTAGCCAAGCGCAGGGGGGCAGGGGGGTGCGGAATTGGCCCTGAGCTTTTCACGTTTGGCTAGCAGGGATCTTCCCTGATACCAGCCACGCGGTGGGGGGAGGGATAAAGCGATCATCCAGAGAATTGGATGGGGGGGTTAGTTTGTTTTCTGCTGCTGAAGGTTAACAGGAAAATCGCAGCACTCAACGGGCTTTGCTTGGTATGTGGGAAAGGAGGGCGCAGAAGCCAAAAGACAATGGCTTACCATGGCCGCATGCAAGCCGAATTCTGTTGCCCGGACCTGCGTCTGTGATCTCTAGCAGCAAAGCCACAGGCACTCAATATTAAGAGGCAAAATGCGACCTTGCACAGAAATCACATGTGTTATGTAATGTGAATAGTGTTGGTCACCATGAAAGAGTATAAGCATTGTTCTGTAAAATGTATCTTTTTAAAAAATTCTCTCCTTTTTCCCCCTCCCTCCAGCAGCTGCAAATTTTTCAAGCCTCCCTCCTCCGTCCCGAAGGCTATCTCAGATAAGGTGTCGGAAAAAGAAGACGCGAGACGAGATGTTCGCGGAAATCATGGAATCCACCCACAGTGAAAGAGCTCATCTGAATGAGTGGAAGGACACGGTTTCAAAGTATAGGAAAGATGCCAGTGAACGTGAGGACAGGAGGGACGCTCGAGATGAGAGGTGGCAGCAGGAAGATCAGAGGAGGCAGGATGCAACGCTAGGGCTGCTGCGTGAGCAAACAGACATGCTCCGGCGTCTGGTGGAGCTTCAGGAACGACAGCAGGATAACAGAGTGCCGCTACAGCCCCTGTATAACCCCCCTCCTCCCTCACCATGTTCCATAGCCTCCTCACCCAGACGTGTAAGAATGCGGGGGGGGAGGGGGGGAGGCTCCATACACCCTCCCATTCCACCCCAGTGGACAGCCCAAGCAAAAGGCTGTCATTTTTTTAACCTTTTTTTAGTGGCCTTTTCCTTCCCGCCGATCCTCCTCCCAAACCCCACCCAGGTTCTCTCCCCCTTTTTATAATCAATTAATAAAGAATAAATGATTTTTAAACGATAGTGACTTTATTTCCTTTGAAAGCAAGCTGGGGGAAGGGGGAGGGTGGGTTCCTTACAGAGAATGAGTCAATAAAGGGGGCGGGTTTTCATGAAGGAGAAACAAACAGAAATTTCACACTGTAGCCTGGCCAGTCATGAAACTGGTTTTCAAAGCTTCTCTGATGCGCAGCGCTTCCTGGTGTGCTCTTCTAATCGCCCTGGTGTCTGGCTGCGCGTAATCAGCAGCCAGGCGATTTGCCTCAGCCTCCCACCCCGCCATAAAGGTCTCCCCCTTACTTTCACAGAGATTGTGGAGCACACAGCAAGCAGCAATAACAATGGGGATATTGGTTTGGCCGAGGTCTGAGCGAGTCAGTAACGATCGCCAGCGACCTTTTAAACGTCCAAATGCACATTCTACCACCATTCTGCACTTGCTCAGCCTGTAGTTGAACAGCTCCTGACTCCTGTCCAGGCTGCCTGTGTATGGCTTCATGAGCCATGGCATTAAGGGGTAGGCTGGGTCCCCAAGGATAACTATTGGCATTTCAACATCCCCAACGGTTATTTTCTGGTCCGGGAAGTAAGTCCCTTGCTGCAGCCGTTTAAACAGAGTAGTGTTCCTGAAGACGCGAGCGTCATGAACCCTTCCCGGCCAGCCCACGTTGATGTTGGTGAAATGTCCCTTGTGATCCACAAGTGCTTGCAGCACCATTGAAAAGTACCCCTTGCGGTTTATGTACTGGGTACCCTGGTGCTACGGTGCCAAGATAGGGATATGGGTTCCATCTATCGCCCCACCACAGTTAGGGAATCCCATTGCAGCAAAGCCATCCACTATGACCTGCACATTTCCCAGAGTCACTACCTTTGGTAGCAGCAGCTCAGTGATTGCTTTGGCTACTTGCATCACAGCAGCCCCCACAGTAGATTTGCCCACTCCAAATTGATTCCCAACTGACCGGTAGTTGTCTGGCGTTGCAAGCTTCCACAGGGCTATCGCCACTCGCTTCTCAACTGTGAGGGCTGCTCTCATCTTGGTATTCTGGCGCTTCAGGGCAGGGGAAAGCAAGTCACAAAGTTCCATGAAAGTGCCCTTACGCATGCGAAAGTTTCGCAGCCACTGGGAATCGTCCCACACCTGCAACACTATGCGGTCCCACCAGTATGTGCTTGTTTCCCGGGCCCAGAATCGGCATTCCATGGATAGAACCTGCCCCATTAACAACATGATCTCCAAAGCACCAGGGCCTGCGGTTTGAGAGAATTCTGTGTACATGTCCATGTCCATATCACTCTTGTCGCTGCGCTGCCGTCGCTGCCTCCTCCTCTCCTCGTTTTTCTGGTCCTGGTTCAGCATAAACTGCACGAGAACACGAGGTGTTTACAATGTTCATGACTGCTGTCTTGAGCTGAGAGGGCTCCATGCTTCCCGTGGTATGGAGTCTGCAGTGTTCACCCAGGAAAAAAGGCGCAAAATGGTTGTCTGCCGTTGCTTTCATGGAGGGAAGGGTGAGGCTGTACCCAGAACCACCTGCGACAATGGTTTTTGCCCCATCAGGCACTGGGATCTCAACCCAGAATTCCAAAGGGCGGGGGAGACTGCGGGAACTATGGGATAGCCATGGGATAGCTACCCACAGTGCAACGCTCCGGAAATCGACGCTAGCCCAGGTACATGGACGCACACCGGCGAATTAATGTGCTTAGTGTGGCCGCATACATTTGACTTTATACAATCTGTTTCCAAAATTTGAATTCTGTAAATTCGGATTAATCCCGTAGTGTAGACATACCCTCAGTTTGAGTTGAGTGTTAATGCAGTAAATGAAAGTGCTGGAATCTTCTCTCCAAACAACCTTGCCTCCTGAGCACTTAACATTATAGAGGCGTAAGATGGAAAGGAGTATTGCTTGTAAGACAGGTATTAAACATTTTTTTGTTATGTATAAAAAAGTGCACACCCGCTTTCCCCTCAATTTTTTTTTTTTTAAACACACAGCACCTCCTCTCGGAATATGGAATTATTTTTGTAAGAATTCAGAAGCAAGTTCGTTGAGTTAAAGCTAAATTTTAAAAATGAGTCCTTTTAGAAATTAAGATCCAATGTCAGACCCTGTCTTTGATTTTAATAACCAAACACGACCAACTTTTCGAACTTCCAGTATAAATTTGGGCATGGCTACATCCCAAGAATTTACACAAGTCTAACTTTCATTTTTGATACTTCTATTTGTGGCTTTATTCTGTAAATTGTAGCACTCATGAGGCTGTCATTCCAAAATTGGCACTCATATACACCACTCTTTCAACTGGAAATATACTTATTTCTTTTCAATGTCTCCATCTAGACAAAGGAAATTCCTGTTTATATGAGTAAAAACAAGGCAAGACTGAACTGTTTTAACTCCTGAAGCAAGTGAGAGTAGCCAGTTTCTTTTTGAGAAGGGGGGGCAGAAGAAAGAAGAGTTTATTCTTTTTGGACCTGCTTCCACTGAATGCACAGTTTAAAAGAATACTTAAATGGTAGGATAGAGAGGGCAGAGCAACAGTAACAAGATGGCTGGCATGGGTTCAGGACTGCTCACATGCAGAAGGAACCAGTAGACCAAATTCAGTGATGAATCCTGGTCACATACCACCTGAGACACACTGCTCATATGCTAAGAAGGAGGAGTGTATGGTGCATGGTAAGTCATGATTGCCAATCAACTCCCCACTGGGCTGGCCAGTGGTCAAGGGACAGAGACACCTTTTCTCTTTACACCCAGGCACAATCTGTTTGTGGACTCTGAATTGGGGAGGAGTTATATGGCTCTGAAATGGCATTCCTCTCTTTTCTCAGGAGCCTGGGGATTGGCATACTCCTAGTACAACCAAACTTCCCCTCTGCTGTGATAGGATGGGGGTGTGTGTGTGTGTGCGCGCGCATGCATAAAGGGTCCAATCCTGCAATCAAACTTAAAACAAAAACAAACCCACAAAACTAATGTGTTTTGCTGGCATAAAAACTGCAAGATTAGAGACATACTGGATTGTTCATAATAAAATGTTGTAGGGTTTATTATTGCACAAGCATGAAGTTATCAGAGATAGTAAGCAGATTTAGGCATTGTTTAGGTAACTCTGAAGGCCCCAAACAAACAAACAGAGGCAAATAGCTAATCTAATTTTTCTTCCTAAGGAATGATTCTACCAGCTAGATGGCAAGGTAGAGTCAGTTGGCTTTTCTCATTATCTTTCTGACAACTAATCCAGTTTGCAACCAAAGAATGCCAAAATGTTAACAGAGGCCATTTTCTCAAACAATCCTTCCAATTCATTTTAAATAGTGGATTGGAAGGATGGGCTCCTAGTCAGCAAAGTAAGTTCATATGAAGGAGTCTTGACCCCATACAATAATGGTCTTCAGCACATATCATTAGCCACTGTTTCATTTCAGAAAGTCACCCAGTGTTCTCTCGATATTAAAAAATCAGTTGTATCTGTACAACTGCAACTTTGCTTTTAAAGCAGGGATTCGACTTCTTTATATACCAAGAATATCATGCATCCATTTCACACTTACAATACTTGGTATAAGTACAGAATTAATGTTCTGAAAATTCATAGGTAAATCCATTACTTAAGCTGAATAAAATAAATTTAAAAGATCCTTTAAAGAGCCAATATACTCTTCAAGATTTCCACATTGCTGAAGCTCATTTAAATTTGTACATTGACTACATTTGAAAAAAATAAGTGATAATTAAGCCAAGTTAATAATTACAACAATTATTATGGATTAGAGACTAACAGATAAGGCCAAATCAACAGCTCAGGTCTCTCAAGTCAGGTCATTGTAATACTCGTAATAATCAATCATCACTCATCCTTCCCCAGTTAACTAGCATAGTGCAATTCTATTGCTTGAAATGAGTCAATGGGGTGGACTGTGCACACTCAAAACCAGAATTCTCATCAGTGGATCACTTGCCCTTTTCTCCCCAACTGTGGCTGCCCTTAAGAATTTGGTTGCATGATAGCATATTACAGGCTATATTCAGCAGTATGCTGCAGCTGCAGCTGCTTTGTGCTGCTCCAGAGATGCAAAGTAACTAATTTTAAATGGCCAGCATGCTCTGGCTGCTTTTTGTTGCTCTGGAGTAGTTCAAAGTAGCTAGAGTATACTGTTGGATCTGGCCTTAACAGAGAGAGTCTTATCAATACTAAGTTCTTCACACAGCGCACAGTCAACTTGTGGAACTCCTTGCCTGAGGAGGTTGTGAAGGTTAGTCTGGAGGGGTTTGGGTGAAGTCCCTCTTAGGGCCTTTACAGAATCCTGGTAAACAAGGATGAAAGGGTAAAGAGCTGTTACTGATTTAAAAATCAACAATATGAACATTTGCTGATGACAATTATTTAGATTGGGCCAAATGCCTACTTTGGGCCACACTGTGGCCAGTGAAGCAAATACCAACGTGATTATGTTTAAAAAATAATCTGAACTATTCATATACATTATCATCAGTGTGTTCTGATTTAGTTGTAACTTCTCAAGAATAGAAAGCTAGTTTCAGCTCAAGGAAGTGCACTCTGTGCATCAATAGTAGAGAATACAGAATATGGAAAATATACCTCCATTCATCCTCAACTTGAAGGCAATGTTAATTGTAATCACCTTGTCTCAGCTCTTCCTTGGCTCTCTGTCTCTGCTATCCTATTTGCTACATGCGGCTATGATAGATAGGTATCTTCGATGAGAGTAAAAAACTGAATATTTATTGTGAAAAGAAGAGTAAGACAAAGTAGTTCATATTTTCATAGGATGTATCACATATTACTAGAGAAAGATTGTCCAATGAACTTCATCTCCAGTTCACTATCAAGTGGACAATCTCTCTTCCTAATTGGAAACACTTAACATCCCTATTAAACTATATAGATTGTTTACATGGGAAGTATTTATTTTTAGCTGCCTTTTATGTGATGCAGCAGCTGAAAATAAGGAAGCCAGCCAACATTATGTGACCAGACAGCTCTCCATGGACCTCAGTTTAGGAACCAACTGTTGCTAGAGAAGTACCTAAAACAAATGGGTAGGCCAAGGCAGCATTATGAATTTTGAAGTAAACAGATCTACAGTGAATAAAGGAGTACTTTCTACACAGCATATCATTAGCCTATGGAACTGCATGTGCCACAGAGTATTACTGAGGAAAATAAATAAAAATATTCAAAAAGGTAAGCTTCAAAAGATCCAAAAACAGCTATTTTGTAAGAACACCACATGTTCACCAATGAGGATAAAATGACAAGGGCAGTCAATCCCCACACCTCGGGGCATATGATTATCACTAGCTGAATTGAGGAAGAAATTTTCCCCTAGGATTTCACAAATGAAGGTGCCTGACTTTTTTTTTTTTTTTTTTTAAAGCACATTTGATATTGGCCTCTCAGACATGATACTGGGCAATTTGGACCATTCATCTGCTTAAAACAGTTCCTATAATGAGTAACAAGATGGGGAGTGATCCTGCAACACACAGGCAAGCTGAGAGAATGATAATAGATGCATTCTTTGAAACAGGAGCAGAAAGACATCTGATTGCAGAAATGCCAGCAAGTCAGTCCTTATGGTACACCCATTTCAAACTGGAGAGGATTTATTTTAGATTTTGTTTTTAATTAGTGTCTACTGCAGCACACAGTGTCAACTTGTTCCATCGACAATGCCATAAACTGTTCTGTAATTTAAATAAACTGATGGCATTTTTAATGTTAGGACTGCAATCAATTAAATAACAGTTTATACTAGAGGTAAGGTCAGTATTCAGTAAATGAAGCCAAGATACATCATTTGGTCCAACATAACATTAAGACACTAAAAACACCATAACAACGAGATTCAACTTAAGAAAAACAGTTTTTTTACCATTTCAATTTTAATACAATTAAAGAAAATGAGGTAAATGTTTATGCATGACAATGTTTAATAAACAATCACATTTCATTTAAGCATTAAAATGCAGCAGTCTGGAAAAGCTGCCAGAAACAATGCTCAGCTTCAGAAAAGGTGATCATGAAATTACTTCCAATAAAATTCAAATCATACTCTCGTCTGTTGATTAGTTGAACACTTTAGATTGAAACGAACAAAAAAAAGTGCAAATTAGCTATTTAAAAAAAAAAGAAAAAAAAAGAAACTGTCCTAACAAGCAGTCACTGAAAGGCCCACCTTGATGGCAATGGGCAAAGTTCTCCAATTTCTACGCAATATAACTTACTGTACCATATTGCTCCTAAAAACAAAATTAATTTCAGAATGATTACTGTTTTGTGCCTCCCATGGGCACATCAGTTTTCTTTTGTTTTTCATCCAATTTGCTTGACTTTAGATGGAGAGATCTACCTTTTCATTGCTAAATTGGATGGATCACATGCAACTACAGATATCACCACTTATAAGAACATTTTCAAAGGCCTCAAAGAATATTTATATGTGGGCAAGGGATAATTATTACAAAGAAAGTTACAGACCACAATGCAATATTCATTTTTAATTTCTATTCAGCTAACACGTTTTCAGCAAACTGAGTCATCATGCAAATTGGCTCAATGTCAGCTTTAGTCTGCATTTAACAGAAGCAGACTCTTCACTTGCGGTGCATCCTCCTTCACTGGAGGATCCCAAAGAACTTTATAAAGGTGAGTAGACCTCATTTTACAGAGTGTGAAACTGGGGCACAAAAATTTAGCTTATTCATCATGAGTCAGTTGACAGAGTTGGAAATAAAACCTGGGTATCTATTCGACCCCAATCCCACGTTCATATCACTTCATCTCTTGCAATAACTGAAGAGCATGATGATTACAATTCCAAAAATGTCCTAAAAATGTCAGAGTCATTTTCAACTTATTCTCAGACAGAAAAACTATCAATTAAAAATGCAGTACAAGTTTCACTCTTTAGAGACATGTTCTTATATGGCGTGTTGCTGCTGGTAACTAAAAAATTGTTTATATCCCAACAAATACTACCAGTTTTCAAAAACAATGCAGTTTATTTAAACAGCACAAAAACGTAATTTCACTAAAATTTAGACATTTCTTAATTTAGTAACTTTCAGAATAAAATGTCATCTTTAAACTGTGCAACACAAAATAATGTAGCCAACAGTAACATACAGGTACACCATTTAATATTTATTATATGCATTTTATATACATTATTTTTCAACTGTTGTACTTTTGCTACGTGGTACAATCTTAAAAATTTGCTGATTCATAGTCTGTAAAACAGAAACCTTACAAAACTCATCAAAACCCGCAAACTGATCAGAAAAGTTTTGTGGAAGACTAGAAAAAATACTTTATTGTCTTAATCATGCATTACACAAACAAAATCTTTAGTTACACCATAAACTGAAGCACTTTTGAAAAAAATAAAAGCAGGGAATAACTAGTCCAAACACAGCAGATTTATGAATCTTGATTCAACTACTTCTGTATTCTATTTGAAACGCAAATAAACATTTTTCACTCCAAAAGTTCTGAAACAAGATTGTTTTTTCTGGAATCAACTTCACTCCAGATACTTAACCGGAAAAAAAATCTTGGTTTGTAACTTTAAAAACTATGAAATGTCCCATTTTTAGTCTATTTTAGACTGTTCAAAGAGTGCCATAATAGATATACAGGGCCCTTTAACACACTACATAAAAGGATATAAAGACCAACAAAAAGTGAAATAAATAACAATAGGCCATTAGCAAGATGGGTAATCCTTGATAAATAAACTTGTAAATACAGTAAGATGTACAAAATATCACATAGTGATAGGATGCCAAGATTAATTTTTTTTAAGAGTTCACTGGGAGGGTATTACAACCCCTCTGTGTTTCATTTAAACATACTTCTTTACAGTCCTTTATATTTATGAAGACAGTTATGCGATGATGATGAATTAGCATCCTTAATGAAAGGACTTAGCTGAGCTGTGTTAGGCAAAAGAAGGGAAGATTGTGGTTACACGGCAGCGGGTCAGTGAGATCTCTGTGTTTTAGGGTTCTATAATGCAGAAAAAACATGATCAATACAATCTTGAGCACTGTTGTGACAGGCTAAATATATAAAAAGACTTATAAAAACTAGAATTTTATCCAAACATTTTGTGCAACTAATGCTAAAATATTTTAAGTTAAATTTCCTTTTCTTTAAAGCAAAATAAAAGTTTAAAAGGGGATCTGTGGCATTCAACTGATAAACAGAAGATCACTAAGAGATGAAAAGAAAGCTACTCTTGGAGCTCACTTCCCCCCACAAGAGCACCACATTCCTAACCCTAAGGCAGCACACAGAGTCCAAAATAAAAGTCTTTTGAAAGATCAGACTCCGCGTTTGCTTAAAGACACCTAAAGAACAGACATATGCTCAGTTCATATTCAGTCCAGGCTACAAATACTGGTTTTCTTTTTTTCAAAAAAAAAAAAAAAAAAATACAGTAATTACAGTTAAATTAATAAGCCTGACATTATTCAAGATGTGGTGACTTTTCACCAACTTAAACCTGCCCCACATACAGCCTTCGCCCAGGCAGATCAGATGTAGTGTCCTATTGGTAGCCGTTTCATTGATGGCAGTGATGCATTCCCCCCTCTTTTTTTGTCCAAGCAGACCTGCTATTATGGTGCAGGTTTGTTTTGTTGTGTCACACAAATACTTTGGCAAGGGCATCAGCTCCTGCACTGGCAATATATGCTTTTGATGGATGAAAAGCTACGTCATAAATGGACTCATCCAACTTTTTCCTATGGGCTGTTATTTCTTGTACACAAGTCTTGCTGTCTAAATTCCATAATCTAATGGAACAGTCATGGCCTGTGTTAAAAAGAAAGATACAGAAAGTTAGAGTTTCATATCCTTTAAATATTATTAAAGCAAAATTGGTAGACAATACATAAAGTTAAAACTTACTTCCAGACATCAAATAGATTCCATTGGGATCTACTGCTAGACTTGTGACAGCATCCAAGTGAGCAACCATAGAATGGATCATTTTACCTAAAAGCAAAATAAAGTATCAATTCCTGGGAAGTGTCTTAATATTTTTTGACAGAATTATATTAAGGAATCAATTTAATATGAGGTAGCAAACAACAATATAGATTTAAATCAAATATGTTAGAATCATACTGGAATTGACATTCATTTATATCACTTTAAACTCTAACTATTTGTTGTTAATTTTTAACAACTACGTGAAAGATGCTTCATAGCCTATATATAGCATGGTGATGGTCCTGAGTGACTTTCAGATAGGCGTATTCACAGTAGGGACACCATGTCTCTAAAATGCTTAGCACCTTCGTTGGCAATCATAACAAGACCACCAAAGACTAAGTGGACATGGTGATGACTACACTGTTACACGTGTATTGCCCCAATGTCCACAAGTCATCACTGAGGCCCATTGAAGGGCAGGATGAGGAATATTGAAGAATTTCAGTTTCAATGTCATCACCATGACCTTTCATGACCATGACTTGTATATATGCATGTGTGCTAGAATTAAATAACTTTTGTTGTAACTGCAACTGCCGCAAAACAAATGCACAAGATGTAATTAGAGGTGGTTCAAATTTTTCACAAATGAGAACATTCTAGTAAAAACACAAGGAAAACAGAGGGGCATTATTCTAGGTTTCAAGCTTCCAATTGAAGGCAGGCTCTGGGGAATCAGCCCTGGGAATTAGGAAGGCATAAGGGGCTGGTTTTCTTTTGGGAATGTTTTGATTTGGTTTATAATTTTTTTTTTTGGTGGTTATATATACACATGTATGGGAAATGGGAACAAGAAGAAGGCAATGCACCACTCTTCTGGTTTTAAAATGATGGCAAAGATATCAAAATTTGGTATAGCCATTTAGAATATGTTTATTTAAACCCAAATAAACACATCCTTACATATACATTAAGTATTGTAAATATGCGGTGTACAATGTGGAAGAGCAGACAGATGCTCTAAAGAACAGAAAGCTAGTACTCTAATAACCTCAGACTCATTAGACTAAGGCCAGAAGAGACCATCATAATCACCTAGTAGTCTGACCTCCTGCACATCGGAGGCCACAGAACTTCACCCACCCATTCCTGCAATAGGCCTGTAACCTCTGGCTGCGTTACTGAAGTTCTCAAATCTTGATTAGAAGATTTCAAGTTAGAGTATCTACCATTTATTCTAGTTCAAACAAGTAAGTGACCCATGCCCCAAGCTGCAGATAAAGGCAAAAAACCCCCACACAATCTCTACCAATCTGACCCGGGGAACAACTCCTTCCTGACCCCAAACATGGTGAACAGTTAGACGCTGAGCATGTGGGGAAGACAGCGATTCTCAATCTTTTTGTTGCAGTATAGGAACATCTTGTGACATACCCTAGCACAGTTGCTGTGTCTACATTTTTCTATCCATTCTCTCATCTCATCTCCTTTTCTAGAGCTTACAGCTTGTAAAACAGATAAGCCATTTTAAGTCTAAAATGGGCCTCTAGCAGCCCCAATCACAACTCCTTGGCCACAATAAATTACTTCTTGTTCCAACAGGTCTGTAGGTAATGACCTTGATCTTTAACAGGAGAGAAACAGATGACAGGAGAGAAACAGATGACATGTTTAATTTTTGGGGAGAGGCAGGGTATGGGAAAGAATAAGGCAAGGGGAATGGGGAGACACTCGATAAGGTAGTACTTAGCAATGATGGAGAGGACCTATTATCCATGGTAATCAAAGCCCATCAGGGCCAAAGGGAAAATATTCTCTCACTACCTCAGATGTAGCTTCCTAACGCAATCCTGGGCTCTTTACTGCATTTCAGCCATACTTGGAAAGAGTTTGGGTAGATCTAGGCTGATATCTACTGGTTTATGAAAGGAGAAGTTACTTTATTGAAATCTGGATTTGTGATAATATTTAACAAGGGAAATTTTTGGCCAAGACAGACTGGCTTTTAGAAGCAGCTGCCAAGATTCAGTGAAAGGAAGTAGAGCACTAACTGGGAAGCTAGTACAGAAAGGGAATTCATCATACCCCCCCAAAAGCCAACAAAGAAAAAACAGCCTTCCCCTGATGACTTAGTACAGGCAGTCACTGGCTAAAATGATAGGTCCGTCGTAAATAACAGAGAGCCTAACTGTTCCTTCACACAGTTACAGAATTGCTGACAAGCCCATGGGAATCTTGGGTCATGTTGTTCAGGCCTATCTGCAAGGAGAGCTGCCTGGCTCTGCTGCAAGCTGAAGCAAGGTCAGAAGCCCCAAGAGAGAAATATAAGGGGACTGACCAGGACACAGGAGTGGCTAATCTGGAAGTTAACTGGCTTGTGTATGAACCAAAAAAAAAAAAAAAAAAAAGACCCCGGGCTGCCCTCCACCCCCGAGCAGGTGTGGCGCCCTGGGCCAAGCTCCACCCCAGAGCCTTCCCCAACCTCCAACACCCGAGCAGCAGCAGTGCCCTGGGGCCCCCTTAGAGCACCTATTATCTAGTCAGGGGTATTTATAGTATAAGTCATGGACAGGCAATAAACAAAAAAAATTTACAGCCTGTGACCTGTCCATGACTTATACTATAAATACCCATGACTGAATCTTAGCCTTATGGATGATTATCAAGATATTTTGCTCATTTCCCCCCATCCCCACACACATTTCAATTGAGAACTAATCCTTTAACAAGGCCTCAGATTTTCAGTCAGTTATGGATTTACAACAAGATATGACTAAAATGCAAAATGTGATGTTTCACTTATATCAAAGTAAGTATAGGCAGGATTATCTGATGAAGGTTATGAAGATAATATTGGAAAAGTTATATATTTTCCTACTGTAAGGGGAATGTTTCTTTTATACTAACATGTAACAGTGGAACAACAAATTTATGCTATGATTCTGCAACAAGTTGTGTGTGGTATTACCCTCCCATATCCACCCAGATTTATTTTAAACATTATTCAGTATCCTTACCCGTTTTATTGTCAAAAAACTTGATGTGTCTATCTTCATGAGCTGTAATTGTTACAGGAAGTGTAGGATGACTTACTACCCTGTTAATATGATTATTTGACTGCAATCCTGAAAAGATAGAAAGTTATAGGTAAAATATTTGATGGATAAATAGTAAAAATAGAGTCAGCAAGTAATAATATTGCCCAAGAAAACACCATATTTAAAAATAAACAGTGAATTAATAGCATATTGGATGGAATTTCATGTGTCAGGAAAATTAATGAGACATTTTAGAATAAAACATGTAATGAAAGACAGAAATACATGTGATGTGCTCTGACTTTACAGGGCAGGGACTAATCCACATGCACTCTAATCACTGTATTATGAAGAGAAAAATTGTGTGATTGGGCTATATGTATGAAAGATACTTTAGAGAGAGGGTGAACAGATTATGTTTGTATTTCATGGTAGTAGTAATGGTGTGTGTGTGTGTGTGTGTGTGTGTGTGTGTGTGTGTGTGTGTGTG